>NC_090265.1:1706046881-1706344381 GCF_040414725.1 Anabrus simplex | reverse complement strand
CGCCGACAGTGCGGTTCGAACCCACTATCTCCCGGATGCAAGCATCCCTAACCGCACGGCCAATAAGCCCGGTTTGTAAGAAGTCAAATAACCCTATAGTTCGTATTTTAATTTAGTGGCCTTAAAGAATGAATTAAAAGTGTTGTATTAATTTGATGAATTTTCTCAAAAATCAGTGCAAGTTTATAGAAGTAACATGAAATTGAACGATCTCCATACTGTTTGTACTGAGGTTCACAAGTTGGCTATAATCTTTTTAACTTTCACTTCTACTACCGCTAGGTTCTTTAGCTCTCAAGAGTTTTGTATCTGGAGTGTCCGAGGAAATGTTTGGCTCATCAGCTGCAGGTCTTTCTATTTGATTCCCATGGGCGACCTGCGAGTCTGGATGTGGTATGTTGATAATGAGGTAGGGAGAGGGTGAAATCTGGTGTTAGAACATAGCCTACTCCTGTCGAATAATTCCAAGGCGTCTGCTCTAGGTTGACGTCTCCATCCGATGGACGAATCACCATCAACAGTGTCATATGCCCTCACTCCCTATGAACACTGAGGAGAGGTTTGGAATTTAATCCAGGCTTTCGGCACGCAATCTAGTGGTTAGAAATTACATACCACTACCTCTCCTACCCTGTCGGCCAACATTCTGATGGTGATTTTCTTTTCCACCAATGGGACTCGAACTAGCTAACCGCAGTGTCAGAGCAAATAGATGCCTTAACCATCATGGCCACCAGGCGAGCCTCTGATGAGGATAAAATCGTACCTTCGAGGAACACAAGGACAAATTCGTTTCGGCAACTTGGTCCGTTTATCGATACGAAAAGGAGATTGATGTTTCTCTGAGGGGATCCAATGAGGAGACATTTTTGACAGTGTATAAAAAAGAACGGCTGGACTTCACGTACAGATCAAACAGTAAACTTAATTGTAAATGAATATTTATTTATTTCTTTTATTTATTTATTTATTTATTTATTTATTTATTTATTTATTTATTTATTTATTTATTTATTTATTTAGACACTTGCTTTAAAATGTCTTACTTTAATTTTGTCTGATTTACACTGAAAAAAAAAAAAAACTTACTAGTATTTCTGTTCAAAATTTACTAGCTAAATTTCTTCCAACTAACTATCGAAAAGGGGTAACTTAAGTCTAGTGGTAGCCCATGTCTTGATCCCAGCATACACTATTGGATTTGATCCAGTTTTACTGCACGCTGACCATTCGTCAAGGTATCAGAGCATTACTTTTCTACCCTGCTGCACCACGTACTATTTCTCAAATAAATAAATAAATAAATAAATAAATAAATAAATAAATAAATAAATAAATAAATAAATAAATAAATAAATAAATAAATAAATAAATAAATAAATAAATAAATAAATAAATAAATAAATAAACCCAACTTTCATTATATTCCCAGTATACATGTGCAGACATTTACAGACTATAATTTACTAAGACTTTTGGAAAGTGGCTGAGGAATAGGCAATTATGTGGTGGTTACAGTGGAGTCCCCAGTTGTATGAATTAATCCTGACACATTCTCTCTTATGCCCCGATGGGTGGCGAGTCATACATAACCCCTGCCTATCATAAGAGGTGACTAAAAGGGTTGACTCCTCAGAGGCTCTCAATTTGGGAATGCGAGTTGGCGACCACGGGGCCTCTAGCTTAGAATAGTAATTCTTCCATTTAGTTGAGCCAGGCTACTTACTTTCATCTTTCATATCTGACCTCTACTGTTATACACTCGTTCTCTTCCGGCCTCAAATGTTTGTGAGGCCAAGAGAGTCTTTCACACACTGGGTTGGGGCTGTAGAGTACATCCATGGCATTCGCTGCCTGACGTAAGAGGCTACTGAAAGGGACACTCTGAACCTAGAGCGTGGGTTGATGACTACAGGGCCTCTTGTTGATTCTGACCATTGTTTCGACTTACTTGTGCGAGGACCCTACTTGTCCTTCCTTATTCAATTCTTGTTCTTCGACGGAATGAGGTTTGCGAGACCAAGAGATGTTTCGTTTCCACGTCATTCGTGGCCTTCCTTTTTGCTGATACCTTCATTCTCTGATGGCCGATGACCTTAGATGTTAAGCCCCTTTAAACAAAAAGCATCATCATCATCATTCTTGGAAGCTCTGATTAGTGTTAAGAAGGTACTTACTGCCTAGTAGTAGAGCTACTTCTCCTTAGAACAGGCAGATATGTGAGTAGGTATTTCATTACTACACCCAAGGAGGATCTGGATTACGAACGCAGAAAAGGAAAAGAAGAATTTAAGTAGGCGTACTTTCTTTCTCATAATAACTTGCTATTATGAAATGAATTACTTTATTCGATAGAAATAAAGTTCTGCTGCTGCACCTCGATGCAGAGCAAGCAATCTTTGTTAAGAATATGTTAAAAATAAAACATTTCTATTTTGTGCATGTGTTCTGAAGAAAATAATGAATATTCTTGGTGACGAGATACAACAAAAATGACTTCTAGTAATTTTTCCTTTACAAGTCAGTGATGGCATTATTTACCAGGAAATAACAGGGACACTTTTACGGACGAAGCAAAATCTTCGTTGGATTCCTCCTGTCAGAGAATATCTTTTCTTGTCTCAAAAATGAGATTCCAGTCACGAACTGTATCTTTTTTTCCCTTGGCTATCTACATCTCACCTCACTCTCTCCATTTTCCTTTTAAGTTAATTTTTTCTCTAACGTTCAGTGAATAGAAACTGTAACAAAAATCAATGCTTGCTTCTCTTATTGTAGTCGGCATCGCGCAAGAAACACGCGATACGAGAGAGGGGAAGACCCATTTTCTTCAGTGTGGAGAGAAGAGTTTTAATCCCGAGTTTGTCCCCTCTTGAAATTGGAGGGTAGTTCTTAAAGTTAGTCACCGGGAGGTCCTCCAATTACTGCACATCCAGAGAACGTGAGTAATGAGGCGCAGGGTTAATTAGGCGCTGAATGACGCCGACTTGACGTCCAATTGTTAACACACGTCTGGCTTGATCTGGCATCCAAATGACATTTGTTTTCAATAATATTAGCCTCATTAAAAGTCGTCATTCAGAGTGGATTAACAACAACTTGATTTACTCTCCAACTGGTTTGATCTAATGTTCGACAATATAAAGACCAATCCTTGACGTTAACAAGCACTCCTGCGCCCTTCGTTGAATGTACTGTACGGCATTCACTTTAATTGAGCGAATTTACAAAATCACTTCGTGGACATTTGCATAATTTAACGACAAAACTAACAAGGACTTACAGTGGAACGTTCTTACGCTGTTAAAACTGGGTATAATTCTGAATTGACGCACAGCTGATCCAACAATGATGTAATAAATTCATAATACACATAGCTCTTACTCTAAAATGCAATAGTATAATATTCTTTGAAAACAGAGTTGTGTATCAAGTAATGCATACGCTACTATAGTTTAGTTCGTTCGTTCTTTTGACTCGACGTTAGCCTCTGGCAGATCAGTTAGTTCGTCTGAACTACTCGATGCATGAAGACGGAGTACGCCATTCGGAAAGCTTCGGCTTGCTCCGCAAGGCTTCGGCGTGGAGCCGTAGTAGTCCCGTCAGGGGCTAACGGCGAGTAAGGCATTGCATAGTTGTTTACGAACAGCCGTGGAAAGTGATCTTTTACGTCACGAGTGAGACGTTTACGTCTGAACCGTAAGCTAGGGCGGAATTACGAAACGAAGAACGTAAACTTATCACTTTCGTGGCTTATTTCATACTATGGCGAATTGTCTTGTTTTAAATTAAATGAAGTTAATTATAAATAATTTAGATTCGTCACGACGCAAACCGTCCATGTTTGATCCATGCATTGACGTTTTCTTGTTTTGTTGTTGGTGTTTTGCTATGAAAGGTGAGGTATGTACACGAGGTTATGTTTACAACAAAAATGAATATTATTTGAAGCAGCGAACAGTCCATTAAGCTATCTGAGTCATAAACATGGTCATATGGTCATGAATTAATGAATGTGATACGAACTTTATGATATACGCGGTATTTATCTGTTGGAAATGGATTAACCTATACATTACTCAGTATTGTAATGGTGTCAGATAACTGCTGGAAATGTAGAGACACCATTTTTTGTGTAGCTGAGCATGGAAACACTGTGTTGCAATCAGGCGAAGAAAGAATTCAACAAGGTTAAGTTTGGTGTTCCTTGATCCATGATCTCTCTAATTACCCGTGTTTACATTACTCTTGAAGCGGAGTTCATCTAATCAGAGACGATTTCTAACACTGCGGAAAGTAATTACAGTACGGTAAAGTGCCACTTACGTCATAGTATGAAATACATTTTATACGTCACCAGTAGCGTAGCCAGGATTTCAGTTTGGGGGGGGGGGGCATTCATCCAGAATTTTATTTTGATAGGTGTCCAAACTTCCATAGTTTAGGTGGTGTAGAATACCGAAAAAGGAAATGGGTGTCCTTGGATCCAAGCAAGAGTGGTGGATTCGTGCGGATTCCGGAAGATAATAGTAATTTTCTTCTTCTTATTCTTCCCTCGCTTTTCCCACATCTGTGGGGTCGCGGGTGCGAACTGTGTCGCACATGTGGATTTGGCCCTGTTTTACGGCCGGATGTCCTTCCCGACGCCAACCCTATATAGAGGGATGTAATCAGTGTTGTGTGTTTCTTTGGTGATTGGTAGTGTAGTATGTTATCTGAATATGAATATGTTGGGACAAAGACCTAGTCCCCAGCCAGAAGAATTAATCAGACGCGATTAAAATCTCCGACCCAGCCGGGAATCGAACCCGGGACCGTCTTAACCGAAGGCCTCAACACTGATCATTCAGCCAATGAGTCGGACTCCGTAAGCTAATATTAATGTACATTATATATAAATGCTCAATAAAAGTACATTCGTTAAAACTCCTGGGGTGTCTGGACTTCTTGGACGACAACCACCCCCGTCCCCCGGCTACCTCTGTTACTCCCAATCCCAACATAACTGCAGCATTTCATATATTCAGAGTACAAGTGAAATGGATGCAAGAATAAACAGTTTGAGTAAGGATGCAATATTCTTGTTCAGAATAAATACGGTAATGTTGTTATAATAATGGTCATGTGATAAGCAATAAAGAAGTGACATTTTATACAAATACTGCGGCAAAGATATACACACACACACGCGTCGAATACAGGTTTCTCGTCCTTCTTGTCCATGTCTAGATGATGAAGGCAAGAGAATGATGGCCCACCGTGACTCGTTATTTCTACATTATAATCAAACCCTAGATGACACAGACTTCGAATCTAACCGCATCTTAAGAAATCGCACAAGGCAGTTAATCAGAAATTTTTAAGAATGTATAAATTTTCGGAATTTAGCTAACAATTTAAATTCTAATCGCGCACGGGACCAGCTTAGAGCTCTGGGAATAGGAAAACATGAACAGAGATAGACAACTCCTGACATTCCACTTGACAAACTGAACGATTACTTTAGTAGAATAAATAATCAACCTACCCAAATTAACTGCACCGACTCACCGCCCTCTCCTCCAGCCAATCCACCATTCACATTTCACAGTGTCACAGAAAATCAGGTTAAAGGGCTTTGTACTCGATTAAATCAAAGACTACAGGTGTAGATGATATTCCTATTACTTTTATACATAACATTATCGGTGCTATCTCGCCTATACTGACGCACATACTGAACTACTGTTTGCTAAACGGAACTTTCCCTACTGACTGGAAAACAGCCAATATTATGTCGGTACCGAAGAGTTTAGACCCACAATCACCCTCTGACTATCGTTCTATGTCCGTACTCCCTGCGCCTTCTAAAGACTTTGAACGTTTAGTATACGAGGAAGTTCTGGAATACCTAAATAAAAATGCTCTTTTGTACCCTTTACAATCTGCATTTGAGAAGAGTAACAGTATCGCGACAGCACTTTTGAAGGTTACTGAAGACAAACGACTGCTCACTATACGTATCCTTCTTGACTTCAGTAGCGCCTTTGACACTATAGTAATTCCGACTATGATAATTAATTTCGTGTGGCTATTTCTAGCCGGGTGCAGCCCTTGGAAGGCAGACCCTCCGATGAGGGTGGGCGGCATCTGCCATGTGTAGGTAACTGCGTGTTATTGTGGTGGAGGATAGTGTGATGTGTGGTGTGTGAGTTGCAGGGATGTTGGGGACAGCACAAACACCCAGTCCCCGAGCCACTGGAATTAACCAATGAAGGTTAAAATCCCCGACCCGGCCGGGAATCGAACCCGGGACCCTCTGAACCGAAGGCCAGTACGCTGACCATCCAGCCAACGAGTCGGACTCCGACTATGATAAAGAAAATGGAACTGCTAAATTTCCATTTTCCGACTATGATAAAGAAAATGGAACTGCTAAATTTCGACCTGGCTGTGCTTAAGATTTTTAGTTCTTATTTGAGTAACCGTCAACAGCGTGTAACAGTAAACGACAATGCCTCTAAATGGAAAATGAAACTTAGTGTTGCCCCACAGGGCAGTATTCTACGGCCCCTAATTTTCTGTATTTTTATCAATGACATTCCATCTGTGACAGGAAATAACACACATGACCTCTGTGCTGACGATCTTCCAATATATCGACACTGCAAGACAAGATATTAACAGGGACCTCCGACGACTCAGTGTACTGTATATGCACAACGAAGCTCTCTTATACTAAACTGAAAAAAAACTCAAACAGTTATAATTGGATCACGAAAATTACTGAGCTGCTCAAACAATGTCGCAATCCCGCCTATCCTACTGAATTATTCCCTACAGTAAAACGGTTTAAAAGCCCGGCGTAATGATGAATGAAGCAGCTGATTGGTCTGATCACACGAAACAAATACGTAAAAAGATTTTTGGAGTTGTTCACTCTCTTAAACGGCAGAGGGATGTGTTTCTATTTGAGCAACAGGCCAAACGAATACAGACACTAATTCTCCCTATTCTTGATTATTGTGACGTTGTTTTAGTTGACATGACGAGAGAAGAAACACTTAAACTTCAACGAGCACTGAATTCCTGCCTGCGATTTATTTACAATATCGGGTACGATGTTCATATCACCCCATACTATCAGGCTGTCTCAAGGCTGATGTCTGATAAACGTCGGCAGCTACACACTTTAACGATGGTGATCAGAGTGGTACCTGAAAGTCAGCCAATGTATATTACTTCTAAATTCATCTTTTTATCATCATTTCACAACTTAAATACACGTTCTAGTTTCATTCTCTCTATTTCACTTCACCGCACAAATAAAATTAATAGATAATTTGTGGTGACTGTCGCCAGATTATGTAATTCCCTGCCAGATCAGGTCAGGGAATCTAGCTTTTTAAAATCACGATTTAAGGTCACCTGCCGAGACTACCTGCTGATGACAGCTGACTGAATGGTTGAAGTACGAATGTGTGCGTTCCTGAGGATTAGCCATTTTTAAGAGTTTTTAATATTAATTAGTTCTAATATTAATTTAGTAAGTAATTTATTTAAATTTATTTTCGATTCTATTAATTTATGTAGATTTAACTATTTTAAGTATCTCAGTATTTTATTTAAGATTCTGATTAGTATGTGGTTAATTGTACGAGAGGGTATGGAGCCCTAAATTCGCCACTGTACTGAAGGCACTAATAAATAAATAAATAAATAAATAAATAAATAAATAAATAAATAAATAAATAAATAAATAAATAAATAAATAAATAAATAATGTAAAGCGTATGGGTATAGATATTTTGTAAGTTGGTAAAGAAAAATACGCGTTACAAGATAGGCTGTGTAGAGTTTACCTTGTCCTATTAGTTTCCAACGCGGTTAGGGCCACGCAGCTGTGAGCTTGCATCCGGGAGATAGTGGATTCGAACCCCCCTGTCGGCAGCCCTGAAAATGTTTTCCCGTGGTTTCCAATGTTCACACCAAGCAAATGCTGGAGTTGTACCTTAATTAAGGCCACGGCCGTTTCCTTCCCACTCCTAAGCCTTTCCTATCCCACCGTCGCCATAAGACCTATCTGTGTCGGTGCGACGTAAAGTAAATTGTTAATTACTTTCCTCGCAAGCCTGGGATACAGACTATATAAGTATAAAGTTAGAGTTTTGTGACGCTAATATTCGTCTGTATAACTTTTATTAACGTGTCAGAAATTAACGACACTGAGCTGTTGCCATTTCAACACAGTTTTTAGGGTTACCGATCCAAGCCGGGATTTGAACCTGCGAATTCGGACTCAGAAGGACAGAGACACAAACAACTGAGCCACATGAAAAGAAGGCGTTTGTGATTATTATTTTTATAAATAGATGCAATTAGTATTTTTACAAAGGTTTTATGAGGAGCATTTATTAAGGCGTACGTTTTCTTACTGTCCTAAATGCACGAGGCCGGACAGAAGAACTAGCTTGAAGCTAAGGAGCCTTGCAGGGGTGTCGCTTCCTTCTCGGTTCACTTTTCCAAACCAAACTCCATGACGTAACAGCCCCGAAGCGCCATCGTCTACCAAGCGACGGCTGTTCAGCCCGGAGGCCTGCAGATTACGAGGTGTCGTGTGGTCAGCACGACGAAGCCTCTCCACCGTTATTCTTGGCTTTCTAGACCGAGGCCGCCATCTCACCGTCAGATAGCTCCTCAATTATAAACACGTGGGCTGAGTGTATCTCGAACCAGCCCTCAGATCCAGGTAAAAGTCCTTGACCTGGCCGGGAATCGAACCCAGGGCCTCCGGTAAGAGGCAGGCACGCTACCCCTACACCGTGGGGCCGGATGGTTACTTGTTGGTCTCCTTAACTTCGAATTTGACTTAAGGCATCCTGCATTCGATTCCCGGCACTGACAGAGTTAAGAAAGGCATGGGATGAGGAGGATACAACCTTGTTTTTGGGTGCAGTAGAGTTTTCCTTGAGTCTCCCGTAATCGAAATATCTACGGCCTGGAAGATAGTCACCTTCACGGAGTGTAGTACCAAAGTGGTTCCTTTTTTAAGAAGACAAATTAAATAAAGAATCTACTTCCCCACAAACGAAGAACGATATTATACATTTTACGAACAATAATGCAGCCGGTGTATGTTAAGAGTACAGAAGCTATGATTGTACATGGTAACAATCAAAACCAACAATATCTACTGAAGATCCGTCACCGCACTCGTAGGGCCGGCTTTCTTTTTATATCCACCGGGCGAGTTGGCCGTGCGGTTAGGGGCGCACAGCTGTGTGCTTGAATCCCGAAGATAGTGGGTTCAAACACCACTATCGGTAGCCCTAAAGATGGTTTTCTGTGGTTTCCCATTTTCACACCAGGCAAATGTTGAGGCTGTACCTTAATTAAGGCCACGGCCGCTTCTTCCCACTCTCAACCCTATCCTTTCCCATCGTCGCCATAAGACCTACGGTGCGACGTAAAGCAAATTCTAAATAAAAAGTAAAAAATCTTTTCACAAACCCTTCCAAGGAAAAGTTGTATCCACACTACTGGTCTGGACTTACACCCCACCCACTGAAATTATTTTGTGGGTACGCCATTTAAGGTACAAGGTAAGTCCGAAGAATGGTTGGATACACAAAATACGCCACCATAAATGATGCGGTTCTGACTCAAAAGTGTAAGGAAACTTAAGGGACGGGATCTAGTGTTTTAAGTAGAATCCGTATTAATAGAACGTGACTTCCCGTTTTAAAAATGTTTCATGCATCGACTGCGATTCAAACCTGGGCAGTCCTGATGAGAAGATAAAACCATTGGAACTGAGTTATCACGCCCGCCAATTACAAAATAGTTACCCGCACTTTTGATGGTGCCATTTGAGGTTCCAATCAGTTCCCGGGCATTTGACAAAATATACAGGCCTACCTATCGAACTTAGACACGACTCCGCGATTGTCTTGCTAGTTTAAAAGTAAAAAATACTTTTTCATAACTTACCGAGGATGCATATAGTGTTTGTTGGCTTCTCAGTGACAAAACAGTCCCTCTTCAAAAAAGTTACTTATATGGCACAAAATGAGGAACTAACGTGCAGCTCACAATCCTGTCACAGTCTTCCCAACGCTGCAACTTAAACACAGAACATCTCTCAACCATGGTACAACCAGAGGATCCCTAGGACATTGTTGTTTCCTGGAACCGATATGCAACAGCTGACACGATGTTGTAAGCTTGCAACTGTTTCTGGACGTGGCCACCCGTTATGTCGGTGGTCACGTTCCAGCCCCCTACTGAGTAATCCCTTGCTAATTGCCCCTTTCTTCAAGTCTTGACATTTGTCAACACACGGTTACATTCTCAATACTGAGGCCTCTACAGGGAAATATCCCCACGCATGACAATCCTAAGTGTCTTCCTTTCATTAAAGCAGTACAAATATGGAGAATTATGTATGGCCCTATTGAGCCCTGCTAGTAGATTCTTCTCGCTACCGGTACGTTAACTTAACATTTCGGCGTACGTTTTTAAGTTGTTCGTACCGTACGTAAAACAACGGCTGATCCTCGCTCTAGTTTCAGGAAATATTTTTTTGGGGGGGGGGGTGGCGGCCCCACTGGGCCCCGCCCCCTTGGCTACGCCAGTGTACGTCACCATTTTTTTCCACCTGACGATGGAGCAAAGAATCTGAAGCGTTTAGTGGAGTACATCATTTAATAAAACTTGCGACTGGTAACAGTTTTCTTTGAAAAGAATTAATTCGCACTCTCAGACAAGGCCTTCCTTAAAAACAGGGTTATGTTTAACAATACCGGAATTTTGTTCCTCAGGAGTTCATTATTATTAATTTTATTATCATTATTCCGTTGATCGAAATAATTTTGACCTGCGGAAAGAGTAATGGTATACAATCTCTAATCACTAGATTGCATGCCAAAATCCTGGATTCAATTCCAACAAACATCTCTGCATTGTTCATATGAAGTGAGGGCATATGACGCAATTGATGGCGATTCGTCCGTCGGATGGGGACGTTAAGCCTAAAGTTTCGTGTGGTGGTGGTGGTGGTGGTGGTGGTGTACCGTCAATGTGTTAATACTTTAAAGTATTAGGGCGCACTAGCCGCTAGTCTCGAAATAACACACTCCAACGTATTCACAGCAATTTACATCATACGTTTCTATAGTATAGATCCCTTTTACGGATCTCACACTCAAACAATATTAACAAATGAGGTGTCAAAAGAAAGAGAATTTTCCGGAACAGTGACGAATATCACTTTCACTTTATGTATATGAGCGGTTTGTTATAAAACGGGTCTCATTTCCACTTGCCGTGGAATTTTTCTAACTTATCATTGATTTACCGTAAAGAAGATATTCTAGGCCTTTTTTAGTATCAAATTTGCCCGTCTTTGTTCGTCATTGTCATGTTTTTAGTCTCATTAAAATTGTCTGTGTTAATACCATTACTAAAAACATTGTGAAGAGCAGGGTTGTACTTGTTCAATCCCGTGATCTTGCGTGAAAAAAAATTATGTAGTATTCTTTAAAAATGTTTTTTTCTAATATGTTTGTATCTATCAGGGAAAGAGAAAAACAAGCTGTCAAGGAAGACTGTACCATTACCTACAATGTTATTTTATTTAGAAAGTGTTGTAAACTATTATATCCAAGAACTTTTGTACCAGGCGAGTTGGCCGTGCGGCTGTGAGTTTGCATCCGGGAGATAGTGGGTTCGTACCCCACTGTCAGCAGCCCTGGTTTTCCGTGGTTTCCCATTTTCACACCAGGCAAATGCTGGAGCTGTACTTTAATTAAGACCACGGCCGCTTCCTTCGCGTTCCTAACTCTTTCCTGTCCCATCTTCGCCATAAGACCTGTGTCGGTGCGACGTAAGGCAAATTGTTAAAAGAGGACTTTTGTGAATAGTATCGAGTAGACGTTTGCGAAAAAAGTTTTCAAGCAAATTATAATCTAAATATTTCTTGTGAGACATACATTTATGATAAATATAAAAAAGTATTACATTTGGTTTTTATTTCATATTCTATAAGTAAATTGAAAGTAAGGTTTATATAATTTTTATACAAATAAACTTGTCTCGCTAACATCTTTTACACTTCATACCGATGTGTATAGGTAGAGTGAAAAGGAGGGGGGGGGGAGGGGGTTGGGTGGTTGGCCGGGTTTCCATATGCGAGAGTTCTTGCACGGACACGCCAGTATTAAAAGGCACTTTTCCCTCCCAATATTCCGGGTGGCTGAGGAGGTAGAATTCCATCTTCACGAGCACGACGTTTCGGGTTTGATTCTCCTTCCATGCAAATTTTTGTCCTTTACCCTAAAACAGTATACTACTACTGCTACTACTACTAATAATAATAACAATCGTATGGCCTCAGCTATCGTGTGCAGACATTTAATCTGACGCCATCTGGCTGTCTGTTCGACAGTTTCCAACGTTCCCTGTTACTCTAGGCCTGCTAGACGGCAGAGTGAACATCTCTCTTGGGCGTCTATGGCTGAGTTTTATGAATTTTATCGGGTGAACATCAAATGTATTATATGCCGACATCTTACGACATTGACTGTTGCATGGACTTTTCCCGCTCATCAACAATCTGACTACCTCTGCCGAGTTTGAACTCACAATTTTCGGAACTGAAAGCCAACACTCTACCACTGATCCACAGAAGCAGCTTCGGAAACAATAAAAACACATAAACATAATGTAAAGCGATACCTGAAGTACGGTAGCAGACAGGAGAGCTCCTTCCTTTATATTTCCCAGGGACCCACCAATCCTCCTCTAGAAATATTCTTACTTTATACAGGGGAATTAAAAGAAAACCGTGTAAATGTGCCAAATGTGGCCATTTTCTTTGTTACTTTGGCCGGTTGTGATGAAGGTAAGTTTGTTATTGCCCCCGATAAAAATTACTTCAGGTCTCATCTCAGGGCTGCCACATTCGGTCAAAATAACAGATGCGCCCAGTTTGAAGTTGCAGACCAATTGTCTTGTCACTCACCGGACCTTACCAAACCAGACCAATGGACTAAGCAGACCTATGCTGTTGTCCAGATGATACTATACCCGTAATAATAAAAGAAGCGTTTTGACATATAGGGCTGGAGGGAGGAGCATTGCACAGTGTTGCCACATTCCTGCATTCCTTTCTTCTTCCCTTCGCTTCAACCTCACTTGTTCGTTCGTTCAGACTGCTGTGTTCTGTCGTACGTAACTCAGAAGTGAGAGGTTTGGTAACTGCAAGCAACACGAACCGGCTAGCAGGCTTATCTCCATGGCAACCGCAGTGGGTCCGCCCTCGTTTCCATGGCAACTATAGCCCCTACTCCCTTCATCTCACCAAGGCAGGCTGTAAACAGGCCTCCCTCTAAGAACTGTCAGAACGCATCTTTCAATATTACGACCGACTATAGAGACCTGTATCAATCAATCACTACTGATCTGCATTTAGGGTAGTTGCCCAGGTGGCAGATTCCCTATCTGTTGTTTTCCTAGCCTTTTCTTAAATGATTGCAAAGAAATTGGAAATTTATTGAACATCTCCCTTGGTAAGTTATTCCAATCCCTAACTCCCCTTCCTATAAACGAATATTTGCCCCAATTTGTCCTCTTGAATTCCAACTTCATCTTCATATTGTGATCTTTCCTACTTTTAAAGACACCATCCAAACTTATTCGTCTACTGATGTCCTCCCACGCCATCTCTCCACTGACAGCTTGGAACATACCACTTAGTCCAGCAGCTCGTCTCCTTTCTCCCAAGTCTTCCCAGCCCAAACTTCGCTACATTTTTGTAACGCTACTCTTTTGTCGGAAATCGCCCAGAACAAATCGAGCTGCTTTTCTTTGGATTTTTTCCAGTTCCTGAATCAAGTAATGCTGGTAAGGGTCCTATACACTGGAACCATACTCAAGTTGAGATCTCACCAGAGACAAATATGCTCTCTCCTTTACATCCTTACTACAACCCCTAAATACTCTCATAACCATGTGCAGAGATCTGTACCCTTTATTTACAATCATATTTATGTGATTACCCTAATGAAGATCTTTCCTTATATTTATACCTAGGTATTTACAATGATCCCCAAAGGGAACTTTCACCCCATCAACGCAGTAATTAAAACTGAGAGGATTTTTCCTATTTGTGAAACTCACAACCTGACTTTTATCCCCAAAGGGAACTTTCACCCCATGAACGCAGTAATTAAAACTGAGAGGATTTTTCCTATTTGTGAAACTCACAACCTGACTTTTAACCCCGTTTATCATCATACCATTGCCTACTGTCCATCTCACAACATTATCGAGGTCGTCTGCAAACAGCCATATCATTGATATATATAAGAAAACATAAAGGTCCAATAATACTGCCTTGCGGAATTCCCCTCTTAATTTTTACAGGGGCAGATAAAGCTTCACCTACTCTAATTCTCTTCGCAGCTCTAATCTGGGAACCTACGCCCGCAGACCCCTTTTTCATGTCGTAACGAATGGTCTTGTCATAGTCTTAAGAATGTACTGTTGTGCAATGTTTCTTCTGTGTAGGTTAATGCACCAACTTTGCTTGCCCTGTTTGCTGAACTCTGACGTCACCCAAGCCGCACCATATTGGATTCCTGATGATGATGATGATGATGCTTGTTGTTTAAAGGGGCCTAACATCGAGGTCATCGGCCCCTAATGGTACGAAATGAAATGACAACAAAAAGTTCAAAAAATACACTGACCAAAATAAATAAAAAATGTCATGAAAAATGAATGGATGGACATGAACCCAAAAAACAAAAACAAAAACAAACAAACAAACAAACAAACAAACAAACAAACAAACAAACAAACAAACAAACAAACAAACAAACAAACAAACAAACAAACAAACAAACAAACAAACAAACAAACAAAAAACAGTGGATATGACTCAAAAACGGTCATAAATAATAGTATTACTGACCAAGGGACCACTTATAAAGCACAGTCCTGAATCGATTATGCTTGATGTCTAAAGGGGTCCAAAAGCCAGGTCTAGGGCCCCTCAGTATGGTACATGTCGCGAGTAAAGTAGAACCATGATATTTCTCGAGCTGCGGGTAATAATCTAAGGAAGCGTAAACTCACGGTGTTCCAAACATTAAGGTACTACTCACAAGTACTGTACGTCGTAAAGGTAACGCAGACCTATAGTGTTTCTCACACACTGGCGCCACTCATAGCCAACGTAAACCGATGAGGTTCCTCACCTAGGTGTACTAAGCACGGGCGCCGGCATTCCCGTGGTGTTCCTCACATAGTGGGTACTAATCACTGGCAACGCAGACCCACGGTGTCGCTCATTTAGTGGCACAACTCAAAGGCAACGCCCAGACCAGTGGTGTTGCTCACATGGGTACGATTCACGGGTACTGGAAAACCACACTGAACCCCGCTTGAGTGCTACGAATCACAAAACTATTCGGTACCTAACAGAGTGGTACTACTCGCAAGTAAAAGCGACCCATGGTGTTCCCCGCATGATGGTACGAATCAAGAGTAGTTTCATGGTTCTAATTCAATCATCCGTTGGTCACCCCTTGTAGTCGCCTCTTACGTCAGGCAGGGGATACCGCGGGTGTATTCTACTTGTGCGTCTCCCACCCGCAGGGGGTAGTGTGTTTAGTCCGCGAGAGGTATTTTTTTTCCCTCAAGTCCGTCGGCAAGCCGGTTAGGACCCCTCCCCTATCCGCCACCTGGGACGCGCCACGTGGGAGTATCACCTCTCCCCCTGCTACGCCAGCGTAGTAGATTCGTGGTATTGGATTCCTAACCTATCTTTTGGATACCCACAATCGAATCTTTACGGTGTTTTATTTCGCGCCTGGCTGGACATTGAGCCCTAATACAATAACATCCTAAGGGTGCGCTACTGCAAAACAAAGTGTGCTCCCAAAGTCAGTTCTCCAAGTTGTGCCTACCCTTGTCAGTCAAGATACTTAACACTAAACATTACTTCAAACTTCCTTGGGCAGTTGATTGTTTGGTGCTTACATGCAAGCGTTTTCTGGGGAGAGACTAAGAGAATGTGCTCTGACAGCGGTCAACAGTCCTTGACGTCGCTATTTCAATAATGATCAGCCGAGGGCGCCACGACGCTTCCCGTTCCCTCGTTAGGCGAATTACAGCTGGCGTTGAGCGATGTGAGTCTTCCCCTCCATGCCGCAATTAAAACTAGGGGAGGAACAAGACTCTGATTATAATTACACAGCGACAGCGCGCACATCACAGATCTTCGGTGTAATCCAACAAACTGATTATGGTGGGAATAATTACGGCTTCTTCTCCCTTTGCTTGGCGTTCCTACAAATATTTCTCTGGAGAGTATATATCTTGCATTGTAGTCACATGCCATAAAAATAGAAACTATATTAAACTTACTTGCCACGATGAAATAATAATAATAATAATAATAATAATAATAATAATAATAATAATAATAATAATAATAATAATAATAATAATAATAATAATAATAAGAATAATAGTAATAATAATTGTTACCGTGGTTTGGTGGATCGCAGAGGTGAAAGAAGGTACTGGGTAGAATGGGTCTAGCTACAATGTATGTGTATGTTCAGTCTTCAGCCCTAAGGCTGGTTGGATCCTCAATAACTCTGCCATCAGCTGTCATAGATGGCCTAGGCATCACTGAAGAGGCGTACTAGGGAAATGAGGACTGATGTAGTTTCCCGTTGCTTTCCTCACCGAGCCAGAAGTTGCTATTACATATCAGTCTTCCAAGCCCACTGAAATGCATGCACCAACCGACCCTATGAGCAACATTTTCACACCATTCATAGTAGGGACTGGCTGCAGAAGGAATGGCATTACTAGCATCGCTCATACCTCAGTCACTTTCATATTGTCAAAGCCAAGGATAAGACAGAGACAGATCAATGAAAGTAACAAAATTGCTCTAGCCCATACCAGAAGACATAGTGCACTGTAAACACTAGGTCCTGCCAGCAAAGGCATCTAGCTACAATATCAAAAATTAATTTAAAACGTTAACAAAGGTTATATTTCTCTTTAAACCCCCAAACTTAACAAATTTTCCACTCAGTGAAATAATGAGGTTACAGGTACAATGACAATTTCACGAATTGGAAAATCCAAGATTCAGAACTTGAACAATTTTGGACTTCAAGCCCCTAGTTTACAAATTTACAATTTCGTAAATGAGGTATAATTTAGGCAAGGGCACAAATCCCCCAATTCAAGAGCACGTTGCTCCAAAAGTTACAATCTCTAGCCTTCCAGAGGCACTCCTCACTATTACAGAAAACTTATAAAAGAGCTAACATGCTCTCCAACATTAACCACATTTAAACAGCCCGCTTAAGGCAACATTACACCGAATTTTACTATCTCTGGCCTCTCGAGGCACCATTTACAATCTACATTTTCTTTTATACCGGGGTATCTAGTACCTAACCTACTAGGCCTTCGTGAAGAAAACAAAACAAAAACAAAATCAGGTTAAATTAATGGCCCGAACACAAACTGAATGGAGGCATACACATGCACTCCTAGGAAATTAAAACCCTAAATGGGCTCTCGGCCCGATGATACAGGGGCTAATCCGGAGCTACTGAGGTGACTCGAATGAAGGTTAATTTAATGCGTTACAAGAAAGAAAGACAGTTACCAAATCGTAGTCACCTCAATCCAAGATGAAGGGGTTGTCGAGAGGGTAACACACTCTCTATTCCTGATTTACAGTTTAAGACTTTATGAAACTTTACATTATCCGGAAGAAAATTTACATTTTTGTAATAGGTGGTTACACAGTAAGAAATTTGAACCTTCCTCTCGTGTAAGTCAGCGGAGGTAGCTACAGAGAGATAACACTGATGGCCATTACCTGGGCTGATGAACTGCCTGGCGAAGAATGAGGCGCCTCGCCTCCTGTCTTAACACACACTCTTAGAAATTCGGCGATCAAATGACAAGGTAGCCAGAAAAGCCTCAGCTTATATACGCGAGGGAAGGGTTCTAGAGGGTTCTGTACTAATCCGGACACACCCTCTCAATTTTATTGGCAAATTCAAAAGTTACACCCAAAGAACCAAAAAGAAGCCTGTGATAGGCTGAAAAATAATTACAGAAAATTCCTATTGGCCAGGTTCAAAACTGGCGGAATGAGAAAGAAGTGTTGCAAACTTTGAAACATAAAAACAAAAAACAAATGCAAGTTAATTTACTTGTAAAAACCCATAAACACAAAATTTCTTTCAATAACAACTTCTTTTACCTTGCACCAGATTGCATGACCACAGTTTTTGGTAATGACATCTATTGAGAAATGTCCAAACTTCTTGATGTACAGCAAAACAAAACCAAAATCAATCCAATCAGTTTAGGAAACTTAGAAATGATAAACTTCTCAATTTTGCAGTGGTGACATCTTCTGGTTGATGTCCCAACTTTATGTAGTAGCAGTTTCACGTTTTGTTGGATAGATAGAGTTCATTAAGGCGGTTATTTTCAATGTGCGGAGTTGGGGTGTACCTCCCGCTACAACAACAACAGCAACAACAACAACAATAACAACAACAACAACAATAATAATAATAATAATAATAATAATAATAATAATAATAATAACATCGCAGTATGATAAGGAATAAATAAAAAGCAACCAGTTTTCCCATTGCGACAATCAAATGATCATAAATATGTCTCTACTGTCGGTCATGACCATCCATCAACGGCTGCTAATTTCAGATAACCGCCAGCCATAAGACATAGCCTGTACGGTTGCTAGGTAGCAATGTCTGACCATCCATACCTTAAATCACAGCCTGCACGGTTGCTGGGAAGAATTGTCTGACCATCCATACCTTACATCACGCCTGCATCTTTGCTAGGTAGCAATGTCTGACCATCCATACCTTAAATCACAGCCTGCACGGTTGCTGGGAAGAATTGTCTGACCATCCATACCTTACATCACGCCTGCATCTTTGCTAGGTAGCAATGTCTGACCATCCATACCTTAAATCACAGGCTGCACGGTTGCTGGGAAGAATTGTCTGACCATCCATACCTTACATCACGCCTGCATCTTTACTAGGTAGCAATGTCTGACCATCCATACCTTAAATCACAGGCTGCACGGTTGCTGGGAAGAATTGTCTGACCATCCATACCTTACATCACAGCCTGCACGGTTGCTAGGGTTGCACTTCCGTCACACATTTTGTGACGCTAACATCCACAACGCAAATTTTCAGATGAACCCCAGTCATAAGATATATTTATGTCAGAAGAACTGCATGGTGCAAACTTCCAAATGCTAAGGTGTTATTACGTCGACCGTGTATTGTCGAACTTACGACTGACGTACAGTGAAAGCCAGGGGTTTGTCATTGCAATCGAGGACTGTGTCATAGATGCAACGAAGTACAGAAGGCATTTTAAAAAAGAGAATGTGATACATGAAGGTAGCCGCAGATGCACCTCGGCACTAGAAACATCGATCACACACATCTTCTTTTCTTTCAAGTTGCTTTACGTCGCACCGACACAGATAGGTCTTATGGTTATGATAGAATAGGAAAGGGCTAGGAGTAGCAAGAAAGTGTCCTTGGCCTGAATACAGCTCCAGCATTTGCCTGGAGAGAAAATGGGCAAAATAATGTTGCCAAAATCCTGCATCAAGAATCCGTATAGCAGCGCCTGTTCTGTTGATGTCTGCCGGTCTGTGGATGCAGAGTGGATCTCGGCCCACTAGTAGCCAGGAATGGTCCGTGGTTCAACAGCTCTGCACTCCGACCGACCAACCGAGTAGAGGAGGGGTGGCTCTACACCTCTGTATTCGAGAGACGGAGAGGGGCTGGTGCCCACCCTCGGCTGTCCTGAGAATGGCTTTCCTTGGTTTTCCATTCTCCTGCACTAAAGCGAATGCTAGGACAGTTCCTAGTACAGGCCACAGTCGCCACCCTCTCAAATTCTCCACACATCTCCTTCTCCGATAGAAATCTCCTGGTCTAAGAGACGGCGTCACCGTCTAGGAAGCCCGCCCCCCCCCCTTCAATGGAGGAATGGAAACATTTAGTAGTAGTATTTCTGTCTGCATTGACTGGAGATAAAAGTAACATCTAAAACTTTTAAGCCGTGCTGAGTGGCTCAAACGGTTGAGGAGTTGGCCTTTTGATCCCAATTTGGCGGGTTCTTTCCTGGCTCAGACCGGTGGTATTCAAATGTGCTCAAATACGTCAGCCTCGTGTCGGTGCATTTACTGGCACGTAAAAGAACTCATGCGGGACGAAATTCTGGCACCTCGGCGTCTCCGAAGAACCGTACAAGTAGCTGGTGGGAAGTAAAGCAAGAAAAATTATTATTATTATTATTATTATTATTATTATTATTATTATTATTATTATTATTATTATTATTATTAAACTTTCCTTCTTTCTTTAATTATTTCTTTCTTTCTTTCTTAATCTGTTTACCCTCCAGGGTTGGCTTTTCCCTCGGACTCAGCGAGGGACCCCATCTCTACCGCCTCAAGGGCAGTGTCCTGGAGCTTCAGACTCTGGGTCGGGGGATACAATTGGGGAGAATGACCAGTACCTCATCCAGGTGGCCTCACCTGATATGCTAAACAGGGGCCTTGCGGGGGGAGGGGAAGACTGGAAGGGATATACAAGGAAGAGGGAAGGAAGCGGCCGTGGCTTTAATTTAGGTACCATCCCGGTATTTGCCTGGAGGAGAAGTGGGAAACCGCGGACAACCACTTCCAGGATGTCTGAGGTGGGAATCGAACCCCCTTCTACTCATTTGACCTCCCGAGTCTGAGTGGACTCCGTTCCAGCCCTCGTACCACTTTTCAAATTTCGTAGCAGAGCAGGGAATCGAACCCGGGCCTCCGGGGGTGGCGGCTAATCAACTAACTACTACACCACAGAGGCGGACATTAAAAGTTTTAAAATTCGAAATGGGAATGGTGCTGCACTTTGTTGGCAATTTACCTTAACTGTAAGTCCAACACTTTTCCGGTTTTTCTGCGGGGTCGAGTATAGAGTGAGATGAATCTTCGTAGCAAGTTTTTATGACTGGATGCCTTCCTGATTTCAGCGTCATCAGAGGAGTTAATGAGATTAAATAAATGACGTCATATATGATAGTAGGAAGGGAGAGGGTGAAACATGGTGCCGGTACATAGCCTACACCTGTCGAAGAGCACGAGGGTGTCTGCACAAGGTTTTACGTCTCCATCCGACGGACGAATCACCATCAACAGCATCCTATAACCTCACAAAATACGGATATTGGAGAGGTTTAGCACTGAATGCGGGCTTTTGGCACGCAATATTCTTCTTCTTCCTCTTCTTCTTAATTTGTTTACCCTCCAGGGTCGGTTTTCCCCTCGGAATTAGCGAGGGATCCCACCTCTACCGCCTCAAGGGCAGTGTCCTGGAGCTTCAGACTCTGGGTCGGGGGATACAACTGGGGAGGATGACCAGTACCTCGCCCAGGCGGCCTCACCTGCTATGCTGAACAGGGACCTTGTAGAGGGATGGGAAGATTGGTAGGGATAGACAAGGAAGTGGGAAGGACGTGGCCGTGGCCTTAAGTTAGGTACCATCCAGCATTTGACTGGAGGAGAAGTGGGAAACCACGGAAAACCACTTCGAGGATGGCTGAGATGGGAATCGAACCCACCTCTACTCAGTTGACCTCCCGATGCTGAGTGAACCCCGTTCCAGCCCTCGTACCACTTTTCAAATTTTGTGGCAGAGCCGGGAATCGAATCCGGGCCTCCGGTGGTGGCAGCTAATCACACTAACCACTACACCACAGAGGGGCTCGCAATCTACTGATTAGAAATTGTATACCACCATCTCTCCTACGCTCCCGGCCAACATTCTGATGGTGAAATATTTTTGCGATCAAAGGGACTCGAACCGGCCAACCACGGTTTCATACCATGCAGCATTGACGCCTTGTCAGTCGTGGTCACCAGACGGGCTGACAGATTACCTTAACTATTAAGCATATTATTTTATTGATTAGATAGGTTTTTCGTCAAGATCTGGTGTATTTAGAAGGCTATGCAGAAGGAAGACACGAGAAAGGCGTTATTACATGATGGCAAACTTAGCCGTTTTACAGCTAAGTCACACCCTTTTATGATTTCATTTTCTTTACCAATAACACGTTCAACATTTTCAATAGCAATATGGGTGTAACTCAGCTGAAATAGATTTGCTGCAATTTACATCTTAGTTCACCTAGCAGTGGACATGGCTTTACCACGTCTCTACAGCTCTATATTCTGGAGAGGGTGAGCTGGTTCCATTGTCGGTTTTCCTGAGAACTGCTTTTAGATTCCTATTTTTCGGCACTGAGGCAAATCTAGGCCACAGCCGCTGCTCCTTCATTTATTAAATAATGTTCCAGTTGATATGTCTCTTCATTTTGTGAATAAAATTCTGTTTAATTTATAGAAAAATTACCTTTGGATAGAGTTATTCATTATTTTTTTCCATATTTACTAGAATTAAGATGTAATGCAGTACCTAAAAAAATGTTTAAGACCACCAGCAAAAATAATTAATGAACTGCTAGTCCTACATTTATGGTACGAATTTGTCTGAAAATAGTTTTTGGCTTATTCGTGTTGATAAACAACTTGTGACTCGAACCGTTGAAATATATATTAGTTATAATCTTAGAAACATTTTGAGAACATATAAAAGTACCCTACTTTTGGGGTTACTGGTTCACTAAACCAGAGCAGGTGTTTTGGATACTTAATTTTTTCTAAATACCTATCCAATATAATGTATATTTTCGTAAAATCCGAAAGATGAAAATATCGTACGATTGTTTTTTCGTTTTTCACGACATTCACTTCCCAGTTCGGACGTTGACTGTGACCTCAAAGTTAAGACGCCAGTTGTTGATAATTCTCAATCTGTAACATGTATTGATCCCTGCGAACTATTGAGCGAAGCCTGTCCTATAAGAGGAGTGCAAGTTCGGAGACGGTAGTTCATTCCAAAGATTTTTCAAGCATTTCTAACTACGGTGTCAGTTTTTGTTATTTACATGCAACATTTCAAAGAAAACATCCTCAGAAAGAAAAATATCCCATGGTAATTTCATCTTTCGGCTTTTATGCCAATATAGACAGTCTATTGGATAGGTATTTAGAAAAATATTGCAAGCACAGACCTTCTGCGGTTTAGTTTTGGTTTTTAGGTTTTCAAAATGTTTGAAACATTATAACTCTTAAAATTCATTGGAGTCCACCCCTGTGGTGTAGTGGTTAGTGTGATTAACTGCCACCCCCGGAGGTCCGGGTTTGATTCCTGGCTCTGCCACGAAATTTGAAAAAAGTGGTACGAGGGCTGGAACGGGGTCCACTCAGCCTCGGGAAGTCAACTGAGTAGAGGTGGGTTCGATTCCCACCTCAACCATCCTGGAAGTGGTTTTCCGTGGTTTCCCACTTCTCCTCCAGGCAAATGCCGGGATGGTACCTAACTTAAGGCCACGGCAACTTCCTTCCCTCTTCCTCGTCTATCCCTTCCAATCTTCGAATATCCCAGCAAGGCCCCTGCTCAGCATAGCAGGTGAGGGCGCCTGGGTGAGGTACTGGTCATCCTCCCCAGTGGTATCCCCGATCCAATGTCTCACGCTCTAGGACACTGCCCTTGAGGCGGTAGAGATGGGATCCCTCCCAGAATCCGAGGGAAAAACCAACCCTGGAGGGTAAGTAGAATAAGAAAGAAAGACGGTATGTCACTGACCTTACGAAATTATTTAATGGAAATGTTCAAGAAGAGTGTCAGGTTTTTTCTTGTTCTAGATCTGGTAATCCTAAAGTACATAACTTGCCGAGACTAAACTTATATGGCAGATCACCACCACCACCAAATACGACCTCTCAAGTTGAAGGTTACTCGTCTCTATTCTGTACACGTGTAGAGTCCACAAAGTATTGAATTTCAATTTTCCCGAACGATGAAGATTCAAAGTTCTGCTCATTATTGATTAGAAATGATTAATGCGGGCATTTCCCCTTCCGAACGCTGGTATGACAGAATGCAGTGCCATCCGTATTTTATACCGAAAAGCGAAATAAACAATACATCGCATGTCTCCTTCTAACGTCGTTTGTTACAACCCGTCAAACGAACTCGACACGCCAAGATGAATGGATGAAGCGCTCCACATACACGGTCCTACACTTTGATAAATCTACATTGTAATTAAAACCTTAACCGCCTTTATACCTCAAAACAAATACGTAAGGTGTTTAAACGAATTAAAACGGACATTGTGATTAATTTGAGACATATTGTTCCAAATGAATTATGAAGAGGGAAATAAAAGATAAAAGTGAATAGCCTATCGCCGTTTTATGTCAGGGGAAGTTTGATGGGCGCGATTCCTGGTAGGAGTTCCGAACCAAAATGTATCTTTAGGAAACTGTATAAAGATGCCACAAACGTAATTCTGTGAGTTGTTATTGCTGTACCCAAGGGTTTTGGAACAATCCTATGTACAGTAGCCGCGATTGGGAATTAGAAGAGTGGTGGGCGGGGTTGCAAAATAATGTACAGAGAAAAAGTACCCGGGTTTGAGGGCTATAGCGGGTGGGCGGGGGATGTGGTGCGGTGCGGTGTATGCAGTGTGATACAGCAGCCCCTTCCAATATCGTTTGCTGCAGCCCAACCAACGTGCACATGGTTATAAGGGTGATATCCCCCTGCAGGCGTACTGTATAGTACTAATGTTCAGTGAACACATTTTGCACACGATTCTGAACTCTAGCGAAATGTTATATCATCCGTTCTTAAAACATGCCGTAGTTGGCCGTGCGCGTAGAGGCGCGCGGCTGTGAGCTTGCATCCGGGAGATAGTAGGTTCGAATCCCACTATCGGCAGCCCTGAAGATGGTTTTCCGTGGTTTCCCATTTTCACACCAGGCAAATGCTGGGGCTGTACCTTAATTAAGGCCACGGCCGCTTCCTTCCAACTCCTAGGCCTTTCCTATCCCATCGTCGCCATAAGACCTATCTGTGTCGGTGCGACGTAAAGCCCTTAGAAAAAAAAATACAAAAAAAAACATGCCGCCTTGAAATCATGTAGCAACGTCCTTTGACCACGTAACTAAGTTAATGTGTCGTGCCTCGTGACCGGGTGTAACTAAGAGGGGAATCAATGCATAAAACTAAGTGACAGTGCAGTAATTAATGTCTTAAACACCGAACCGGATGGCGTTTGTACTTTTGAGATTTTGATTCAATACTTAACAATAATACTTCGAACAATATTATACATGTATTACAATTAAATTGAAGTGCTGGGTGATTACACAATTAAAACTCAGTCAGTATTTGACTGCACACTAAGAAACTAACAGACTGCCTGACGAATGTTCATGACCTTGGCAAAAACATATACCTCTGCTACCCTTTCTAACAGCTCATGCAAAGTATCCACTACTTGCTGTGGCGCTAAACAAATTGGTTCTCAGCGACGAGCGACATTTTGTGCGTATCGCCGCTAATAATTTTGTTCATAATTAAAGAAAATAAAGGAGCCCGCCTCTGTGGTGTAGTGGTTAGTGTGATTAGCTGCCACCCCCGGAGACCCGGGTTCGATTCCCGGCTCTGCCACAAAATTTTAAAAGTAGTACGAGAGCTGGAAAGGGGTCCACTCAGCCTCGGGAGGTCAACTGAGTAGAGGTGGGTTCGATTCCAACCTCAGCCATCCTGGAAGTGGTTTTCCGTCGTTTCCCAATTCCCTCCAGGCAAATGCCGGGATGGTACCTAACTTAAGGCCACGGCCGCTTCCTTTCTTTTTCCTTGTATATCCCTTCCAATCTTCCCATCCCCTCGCAAGTCCTCTGTTCAGCATAGCAGGTGAGGCCGCCTGGGCGAGGTACTGGTCATCCTTTCCAGTTGAATCCCCGACCCAATGCCTCACGCTCCAGGACACTTCCCTTGAAGCGGTAGAGGTGGGATCCCTCGCTGAGTCCCAGGAAAAAACCAACTGTGGAGGGTAAGCAGTTTAAGAAAGAAAGAAAGAAAGAAAGAAAGAAAGAAAGAAATTACATAAAAATTTGAAAATATGCGACGTTTCATGATGAATCCCTTACATCAATCAATCAATCAATCAATCAATCAATCAATCAATCAATCAATCAATCAATCAATCAATCAATCAATCAATCAATCAATCAATCAATCAATCAATCAATCAATCAATCAATCAATCAATCAATCAATCAATCAATCAATCAATCAATCAATCAATCAATCAATCAATCAATCAATCAATCAATCAATCAATCAATCAATCAATCAATCAATCAATCAATCAATCAATCAATCAATCAATCAATCAATCAATCAATCAATCAATCAATCAATCAATCAATCAATCAATCAATCAATCAATCAATCAATCAATCAATCAATCAATCAATCAATCAATCAATCAATCAATCAATCAATCAATCAATCAATCAATCAATCAATCAATCAATCAATCAATCAATCAATCAATCAATCAATCAATCAATCAATCAATCAATCAATCAATCAATCAATCAATCAATCAATCAATCAATCAATCAATCAATCAATCAATCAATCAATCAATCAATCAATCAATCAATCAATCAATCAATCAATCAATCAATCAATCAATCAATCAATCAATCAATCAATCAATCAATCAATCAATCAATCAATCAATCAATCAATCAATCGAGTTTTACAGTGCCCTAAAATTCCTATTTGGACCTTTAGAGCCTATTTTAATATTTTAGTGCCTAAAATGTCTATATAGAAAATGATCTGTATATTATGTTAAAAATGTCTATATTATACATTTAAAATAAAATTCATCATCTGTAATTTTTACAATCCTATCATGTGCATCCCTGAATGAAGAGCAGAACAGCAGAGGTTGGGTATTAGGGGATGAAATAAGAGACAAATGGGCAAGTCTACTGCGGAAGAATTCAGGTTATTCAGTGCTGAAAAGGGTAGAGGAGAAAATGGATGGGGAAAAAGTAGACTTACGTAGTGAAATTGAGCTGAAAAATGTAAGTAAAATTCCTATGCTCTCTAACAACTGTGAGTGGGGAGCATTCTTTTTATGCTTTCAAAATAATGTTTACAGACAAAAGACACAGCTTGACTGTGGGAAATTTGGAGATTATTGTAATTTACTGTAAAGCAAACTACGAATGAAAGTGCTGTAGGAACGTTCCTCACAAATAAATAAACACATACACCGGTCGCGTTTACACCGTTGTGGGATACCTACAGTACTGTAATTGTGATCAGTGATTTTAGTAGTAAGGATTTAGTTCAGTACTGAGTATAATTTGTCATATAATCCTTACGCGTTTTTGATAAATTTCTTTTTAATTATGTCTTAATTTTGTAGTTATTCTTGTTAGGAAAAAGTATATCACGTTTCTTAAAGTAAAAAAGAATCATTACTGTTTAAGTGTTTATTGTGATATTTTTAAAGTCTATCTTGTCTATTTGCACATTTTAAAGCATGTTTTGAATGCCTGTTTTATCTTTTAAAACCTATTAACTTGTTTTAAAAGCCTATTCTAGGTGCCTAAAACTATTTTTAGAGCCTAAAATCTCAGGTCTACTGATAAGACAACAAGTCTTGTACAAATTGCTTTAAAAAATAATTCATAGTTTCAGCCGACTAAGATGTAATAAAATGGGGTGACTGCCACCCCCCCCCTAGTCACCATAATGGCCGTTACTGTCCATGTGTACTGTGACGGTACAAAAATATGAAATAACGTTGGGCGCCAGGAATATAAACTGCCAATTAAACACAAATTCAGGATGAAATTAGTTAAATTCAAATGGACCCCGGAGCCCGGGTTCGATTCCCGGCTCTCCCACGAAATTTGAAAAGTGGTTCAAGGGCTGGAACGGGGTCCACTCAGCCTCGGGAGGTCAAATGAGTAGAGGTGAGTTCGATTCCCACCTCAGCCATCCCGGAAGTGGTTTTTCCGTGGTTTCTCACTTTTCCTCCAGGTAAATGCTGGCATGGTACCTAACTTAAGGCCACAGCCACTTCCTTCCCTCTTCGTTGTCTATCCCTTCCAATCATCCCATCCCCCCGCAAGACCCCTGTTCAGCATAGAAGGTGAGGCCGCCTGGGCGAGGTGCTGGTCATCCTCTCCAGTTGTATTCCCCGACCCTGAGTCAGAAGCTCCAGGACAATGCCCTTGAGGCAGTAGAAGTGGGATCCCTCGCTGAGTCCGAGGAAAAAACCGACCCTGAAGGGTAAACAGATAAAGAAGAATAAGAATAAGAAGAAGAAATTCAAATGGTCCCAATTGAAGTATTAAAATCTCAGGCCGTGTCCCATTAATCGGAAGTAAAGTTCATTTTATGCATTACCTCACACATGCCTGAAAACGTGCTTTAGAGGACAGGTAAACTGGTTTCTCAGGAAGTAAAATAAATTCTTCTTCTTATGCTGTCTCAGTTCTTTTCGCTGGAGATAACCACTGTTTTCTTCAACAGGGAATTAGAAAACAGCCCCATTATCATAAAAACCAGGAAATAAGTAAAAAGCAAGCGATTACTTGACTTTTCTTTCCTTACCTTATGCAATAGCAGCTGCTGAACATGATTTCTATTTTCGTTTGTACAGACCTGAAATCTTCGAAAGAAATTCTTTGGCACGCGTCGCATTTCTTCTATGTTATTTTAAGTTTTTACTGCCCTAATATCGTTTTTCACGGCCTCAGCTATACTCAGTAAAAACGACCGAGCCTTATAAGACAGGGGAGCCTGAGCCTCGCGCTGCGACTGCTTGCACTTTATGAGTGCAAGCGAGTGAGAAACAGGAATTGCCAACTAATGAGTCCTTAATTCCTTTTTGACATGAAGCTCTTAGAGCGTGCAACTTTTGGCAATTTGGTACGGTATATTATTATTATATCTAGTGGATTATGTGCTTTCCTGGTGTCCAGGAGTGTCTTGGGTTCTATATGTACAGTCTAGTGTTAGTGTTATTTAGAGTATGTACAGTTATGTATCACTCATTAATGAGTATTTTCGGGTGCTTAACCTGATAATATACATTAGCGTCCACCTTGTGAATTTGTTGAATTGTCTTGCTGGCATGTTCTTGCCCTTGTCTATAGAAATGTACAGCTGCCCTTACGTTTTCCTCTTTGATGGTGGGTATTCCGAGTTGTTTATGAATTTCTCGGTTACGCACGTGGTAAGGAGCATTGACGATTTTCCGGAGGATTTTATTTTGATATTTCTGGAGTTTCTGTATGTAGCACTTCTTAGCCGTGCCCCACACTGTTGACGCGTATAGGGTCACGGATCTAAGTAGTTCTTATATATCAGTAGTTTATTCTTGATGTCCAGTTCTGATCTTCTGTTTATCAGGCATTCTATTGCCTTGTAGGCTTTTTGTGATTTTTCGAGGAGGTACTTGAAGTGTGCCCTGTACTGCAGTGTTCTGTCCAGGATCACACCCAAGTACTTCGCTTCAGTTGCCCATGGTATAGCCTCTCCGTTAAACGTTAGATTTCTCGTTGGTTTCCGCCCGTACCTCTTGGTGTACTGTAGTACACGGCTGTGGACTTGCTGGCGTTAATCTTAATGCGCCACATCCGGCTCCACATCTCGAGGTGGTCTAGTGCGTCCTGAAGTTGTTGTGTAACCACAGAAGGTTGAAATGACTCTGCCATTATTGCCGTGTCATCTGCATATAAAGCCAATTCGGTTTTGTTTGTCGTGGGTGTGTCGGCGCAGAAGTGTAGGTAGAGGTAGGGGCCCAATATGGAGCCTTGGGCTACGCCCGCTTTCGCTTGTCGTATTACAGATTGTTCTCCTGCTACCTCTACATAAAATGTTCTATTCGTGATGTAGCTGTCTATCAGCCTCCAATAGACCGGCTTGGTACCTTTGGAGTTCAGTTTTTATAGGAGGCCGCCTTGCCACACCCTTTCAAAGGCCTGGGTTACGTCCAGGTATACAATGCCTCTCCCTCTCTTTGTGTTGAGTGTTTTCGTAATAGCATTTACTGTACGTATTAGTTGCTGGACCGTGGAGTGTCCTCTTCGGAACCCAAACTGTTGTTCTGGGAGTTTATCATGGATATTGGCGTCCGTCACTAGCCTGCGATATATCAATCTTTCCAGGATTTTTCCCAGTCCATCCAGGAGACTGATGGGCCTGTAGTTTTTGGGATCGCTCCTCTTCTTTCCTGGTTTAGGTAGAGTGACAATCTTAGCTTTTTTCCACTGGGTGGGAAAGTAGCCTGTTCTTAATGCAGAGTTATATATAGCACAAAGCCTCTCCAGTGTTGCCGGTGGAAGATTCTTAATTATTGTGTTGCTAATTCCATCTGGGCCGGGGGCTTTGTTGTTCGGTAGTCGTTTAATTACGTTTTTTATTTCCTGGACTGTTATCTGCGGATATTCATAGTTTACTTTTTCAGTGGAGGTGCGAATTTCCTTAACCTCGTCTTCTACAGCTTTTGTGAACTGAGGATAAGCGTCTTCATGCGGCTGGAACTGCGCCTCTAGCGTACGAGACAGCAGATCAGCCTTTTCTGCATTTGTTACGGCTGTGTTGCCATTTTCTTAATGTAATATGGGTATGACGTTGGGTTTTCTCTTGAGGGCTTTAGTCATCCTCCGTATACTGTTATCATGTGCCGAGAGATTGCGGAGTGTGGTGTTCCATTGTTCGTTCTTATACTCTGAAATCTCTGCGGCGCATTTTCTTCGTAATGTGTTATATGACCTTTTATGTTGTTCCTCTCGGTTTTTTTTGCCATCTGTAGCGTGCGATGTTTTTTTAGTTTTATTAAGAACTGGATTCTGCTCGGTAAATCGTCGTTCTTACAGTTCTTACTATTTTTATTGAAATTTTTTCAAGAATATATTTTTTGTTCTACCAAATAAATTTTTCGTTTTATTTTTAGAGTAGAATCATATAACCTCAAATTTAACGGGGAACCGAACGCCAATCTCCTTTTCCCAGAACTTATATGGTATGTTGTCAAAAGTAAGCTTATTACCCCACACCCTACAGATATTCAAGAATCACATTTTCTTGCTGCACTGAGTTGTAGCTGGCGCTCTTCAAATAACGTATGTGTAAGTAATCAGTCATGGGCGCCCGCAGGATCTTTTCCAGGGGGGGGGGGGTGCACATTAACAACTTTCTTGAATATAAAAACCAATATAACGTCAGCAACATTAAATTGTTTACAGAAACTTCCAGTTATAACATATGCTAGATGACTGTCAATAATTTCAGTTTATGAAATAATCCGGTATGATATTAAACAATTGAACATCAACATCTTTAGAATTCCAGGGGGGGGCAAGTTCCCCCCCTTGCCCCCCCTTGCGGGTGCCTATGTAATCAGGTAAGAACCAAGTGCGAGTACAAGGTCCAACTATTGAGTATTTTATCTAATGAATATTAATTTTCATATTTTTCAATTTAATTTCAGGGTAGTCTGTAAAGCTAGTAAAGGAGTTAGGAAAAATCACAGTGTGAATGTGATTGAGTGCATGAAAAGTCGGCGCGGCATTAGAGAGGATACGGAAGTAAGAAGCATGTATTCTTCTTTGTTTTTTGCTTTATGTGCTGTGTTATATTGGTAGACGAATCTGTCCCTTATTTCAACGACCCACATTCCTCGCCTACCCTCACCACTCCCATACCCTGAGGCAACGGGATCCTTTCTGAGACGACAGTTGATGAATCACCCGAGAGCTCTCTCGTGTTGCCAGATAAATTCACTATCCATTGCAGCTCACCTGGAAGAACTACAGACTATTTTCAAAAATAATAAGGTGCATTGTATTGGCATATCAGAGAGCTGGTTGCGTGGAGATTTGCTGTGTTGTGCTGTAAATCTCGACGGATACTCGCTCTTACGACGTGACCGCACTGACAGACGAGGTGGTGGAGTAGCCTTTTACTACAGGAATGATTTAAAATGCAAGATCATCTGCACCTCAGACCCAACCCTTCCCCTGCGACCTGAGTATATGTTTGTTGAACTCGACTGCAATAAGAAAATATTAATAGGAATTGTATATAAGCCACCTAATATTAGACAAATGGAGGACTTCGAAGCAGCTTCAACAGATCTTATCTCGGTCTACGAAGATGCCATAGTCATGGGCGACCTTAATACTGACTTGTTAAAACAAACCAGTGAATCAGATAAGTTGCGTCATATATTCCAGGTTCTGAACATCAATCAATCAATCAATCAATCAATCAATCAATCAATCAATCAATCAATCAATCAATCAATCAATCAATCAATCAATCAATCAATCAATCAATCAATCAATCAATCAATCAATCAATCAATCAATCAATCAATCAATCAATCAATCAATCAATCAATCAATCAATCAATCAATCAATCAATCAATCAATCAATCAATCAATCAATCAATCAATCAATCAATCAATCAATCAATCAATCAATCAATCAATCAATCAATCAATCAATCAATCAATCAATCAATCAATCAATCAATCAATCAATCAATCAATCAATCAATCAATCAATCAATCAATCAATCAATCAATCAATCAATCAATCAATCAATCAATCAATCAATCAATCAATCAATCAATCAATCAATCAATCAATCAATCAATCAATCAATCAATCAATCAATCAATCAATCAATCAATCAATCAATCAATCAATCAATCAATCAATCAATCAATCAATCAATCAATCAATCAATCAATCAATCAATCACCAGTGATCTGCATTTAGGGAGTCTCCCATGTGTCAGATTCCTTATTGTTGTTTACCTAGCTTTTTCTTAAATAATTGCAAAGAATTTGGAAATTTATTGAACACCTCCCTTCGCAAATTATTCCAATCCGTAACTCCCCTTCCTATAAACGAATATTTGCCTCAATTTGTCCTCTTGAATTACAACTTTATCTTCATATTGTGATCTTTCCTACTTTTAAAGATACCACTCAAACGTATTCGTCTACTAATGTCATTCCACGCCATCTCTCCAATGACAGCTCGGAACATGCCACTTAGTTGAGCAGCTCGTCTCCTTTCTCCCAATTCTTCCCAGCCCTTCTTTGAAACCTTTTTGTAACGCTACTCTTTTGTCAGAAATCACCAGAACAAATCGAACTGCTTTTGTTTGGATTTTTTTTTCCAGTTCTTGAATCAAGTAATCCTGGTGAGGGTCTCGTACACTGGAACCATACTGTTGTTGGGGTCTTATCCACAGGCTTATAGGCCTTCTCCTTTAATTCATTGTTGATGATGATGATGATGCTTGTTGTTTAAAGGGGCCTAACATCGAGGTCATCGGCCCCTAATGGTACGAAATGAAATAACAAAAGAAATCAAATTCATCCACTGACCAAAATAAAATAAAAATGTCGTGAAGAAAGAATGGATGGACATGAACCACAAAAACAAAAAACGAGCAAACAAAAAACAGTGGATCCAATTCAAAAAAGATCATAATTAAGGTATGACTGACCAAGGGACCACACATAAAGCACAATCCTGAATCGAGAATGCTTGATGTGGATAGGGGTCCAAAATCCAGATCTAAGGCCCCTCAGAATGGTACATGTCGCGAGTAAAGTAGAACCATGGTATTTGTCATGTCGGGGTACTAATCAAAAGTAGCGAAGACTAACGGTGTTCCACACAAGAAGGTACTACTCACAAGTTTTGCACTTCGTACAGGGAACGCAGACCTATGGTGTCTCGCACACAATGGCGCCACTCATAGCCAACGCAAACCGATAAGGTTCCTCACCTAGGTGTACTAACCACACATCCCGTGGTGTTCCTCACAGAGTGGGTACCAATCACAGCCAACGCAGACCCACGGTGTCGCTCATATAGTGGTACAACTCACAGGCAACGCCCAGACCCGCGGTGTTGCTCACATGGGTACGACGCACGGGTACTGGAAACCCACAGGAGAACTCCCTCCAGCTGCTACTAATCACAAACTTATTTCATACCTAATATAGTGGTACTACTCGCAAGTACAGGCAACCCATGGTGTTCCCCACGTGTTGGTACGAATCAAAAGTAGTTTCATGGTTCTAATTCCGTCATCCCTTGGTCGCCCCTTTCAGTCGCCTCTCACGACAGGCAGGGGATACCGCGGGTGTATTCTACATGTGCGTCCCCCACCCGCAGGGGGTAGTGTGTTTGGTCCGCGAGAGGTATTTTATTTCTCTCAAGTCCGCCGGCAAGCCGGTTAGGACCCCCCTATCCGCCACCTGGGACGCGCCACGTGGGAGTATCACCTCTCCCCCTGCTACGCCAGCGTAGCAGGTTCGTGGTAATTCATTGTTGGACTCCATACAGCAAAAATAAAGTGATCTGGATAGCGGAACAATATTTGATAGAAAGATGCCCAACTTCGAAAATAAAATTCAGAAAAATGTAATTCAGTAATTAAAACGAAGTTACTGTATGGAGCAGAAGTTTGGGGAGTAGATGATGGAATTGTAGCAATAAATGTAATTGTAATGTGAGTAAATTTGCCAAAATAATACTGGGATTGCCAAGCTGTCCTGCAAGCAGTGGAGTGAGAAAGATGTGTGAAGTGATGAGTATAGGGACAGATATTGTTAAACGAATAATTAAACGTTGATTGAGGCTAAAGATGGAGGCAGGAGGTGAAATTCTGACGATAGCATCAAAATTAGGGTTTCTGGGTGGATGGGGTGAAGAAACTACTGGATGACATAGGAATGGGGTGTAATTGGAAAATAAATTTATCAAGGGATGATATGGGACTGTGTAAGAATGTGGTCTAAAAAGTGAAAGACGTTGAACGACAAACAATAAAGACAGAATATTACAGCAAGGGAACACGTCTTGTTTTTTGTGACTGGGAGAGAAGGGTATTCTATTCATTCATTTATTCACTGAAAAGGTATAGAGAAAAATAAGGAGTGAGGTACTGTAGTTTACCGTTGCTTTTCTCATCGAAATAGAAGGTGCTGTTCTATATCAGTTTAGCAAGCTAATTGAAATGCACTCACCAACCGACCTCATGAGCGACATTTTCGCACCATTTATAAAAGGTACTGGCTGCATAAAGAATGACATTATTAGCATCGCTCATACCTCAGTCACTTTCAAAGCCAAGGATGAGACTGAAACAACTCAATGAAAGTAACATACGAGGATTGGGGCAAAAGTCATGGTAACTATTTTTTTTTCTTGTAGATATGTGAACGGATCACAAACGTGTATGTGTCGTGTGGAAGTTCTGCAGGCATAGTGTGTATACAGAACAAAATATGACTCTGTGATAGCTGGTAGTAGCGCAGCGAGGGCTGTGAAATCAGTCAGCTGGTGAGTGTCGTGCGAGATGGAAATAACCCGTGTTGAGCAGCGCGCTTACATCAAAATAGCCGTTCTCCGAGGAGAAAATGCGATGGAATGTCACAGTGAATTAGTGGAAGCCCTTGGGAATAATGCCCTACCATACCGTACAGTAGCACGGTGGGTAGGAAAGTTTTTTTTTTTTGCTAGTTGCTTTACGTCGCACCGACACTGATAGGTCTTATGGCGACGATGGAACAGGGAAGGGCTAGGAGTGGGAAGGAAGCGTCTGTGGCCTTAATTAAGGCACATCCCCAGCATTTGCCTGGTGTGAAAATGGGAAACCACGGAAAACCATTTTCAGGGCTGCCGACAGTGGGGTTCGAACCTATTATCTCCCGAATACTGGATACTGGCCGCACTTAAGCGACTGCAGCTATCGAGCTCGGTAGGAAAGTTTTAGCAAAGACGTGTGTCAACCAGTGATGAGCAATGTTCGGGACGACCTGTCAGTGTGCGGACCGACGTGGCACGTGCCATGAAATATTTCACGAAGCCCATACCAGAAGGCAACGTGTACTCTAAACACGAGGTCTTGTCAACGAAGGCACTATTGAGCAAGTGACTTATAAATAAGTTATGAGTACCGAACTAGTGACGGCGAAGGAAAATCTGTTGATGTGTTCGGTGGAGCCTCATCCATATGGATAGAACAGATATGAGCGAGTTAATTGCGGGGCGCACCCACGCCTCATTTCTGACTAAGTGATGAGCTACTTAACATACAGAGAGATTTTCAATTTAGCTCGCCCCTTCTCCACCAGATAACGGAGGTAATGAAAAGAGCAAAGCCAGGAAAGAACAAAAGATTATTCATAATGAATAACATTTTTAAGAAATAGAGGAGCGGAAGTTGGGGTGGTCGTGCCTGAAGCAAAAAAATAAGGGTAGGAAAATAACGAGGGGAAGTAAAGGTAAGAAATGGCATACTTGCTTGTGAAATAGAATTGCTGAGATTTTTGAAACGAGCATAACGGGAAACATAGGCTGACAGAGATATGAAGCTCGTGGGTAAGCAATGTGCAATATTTACTGCCTCGCGGAGGGAACGTAAGCGCACCTGGACTTCGCATCTTGGTTTTCACTTCAATGAGTAGAAAAACCTCTTCTGAATCAAGAAATACAGTATATAATGCACGTTTATACAGCGAAAGTTAGTAGTTTCTGTGTCATAAATACACGTATGCAGTAAAATATATAATTTAATGAGGTAAAACAATTATATTTCATACTATGATGTAATTGCTTTCTTCCCGCACTGTTCTATTAGACATCGTCTCCGACTGGTTGAACTCCGCTTTACAGTAACGTAAACATGGGTAGTCAGAGAGATCACGAGTCAAAGAACACCAAACTTAACCTTGCTGTACTGTTTCTCCACCTGATTGCAGTACCGTAGTTACTACTACTACTACTAAAAAGTTTTCTTTCCTCCCCTGAAGGGGGAGGCGGGCCCTCTTAGACGGTGACGCAGTCTCTCGGGCTGGGAGATTTGTTCAATATCAATCAATCAATACTGATCTGCATTTTTAATTTCGTGTGGCTATTACTAGCCGAATGCAGCCCTTGTAAGGCAGACCCTCCGATGAGAGTGGGCGGCATCTGCCATGTGTAAGTAACTGCGTGTTATTGTGGTGGAGGACAGTGTTATGTGTGGAGTGTGAGTTGCAGGGATGTTGGGAACAGTACAAACACCCAGTCCCCGGGCCACTGGAATTAACCAATTAAGGTTAAAATCCCCGACCCGGCCGGGAATCGAACCCGGGACCCTCTGAGCCGAAGGCCAGTACGCTGACAATTCAGCCAACGAGTCGGACACTGATCTGCATTTAGGGCAATCGTCCAGGTGGCAGATTCCCTATCTGTTGTTTTCCTAGCCTTTTCTTAAATGATTTCAAAGAAATTGGAAATTTATTGAACAACTCCCTTGTTAAGTTATTCCAATCCCTAACTCCCCTTCCTATAAATGAATATTTGCCCCAATTTTTCCTCTTGAATTCCAACTTTATCTTCACATTGTGATCTCGTCTTCTTTCTCCCAATTCTTCCCAGCCTAAACTTTTCAACATTTTTGTAACGCTACTCTTTTGTCGGAAATCACCCAGAACAAATCGAGCTGCTTTTCTTTGGATTTTTCCAGTTCTTGAATAAAGTAATCCTGGTGAGGGTCCCATACACTGGAACCATACTCTAGTTGGGGTCTTACCAGATACTTATATGCCCTCTCCTTTACATCCTTACTGCAACCCCTAAACACCCTTTTGACTTCTAGTCTGACTTCCCTTAGTTAACACTCGTACTCTTCTAACATCTCTCTGAAAAGGAAACGGGAAGTTTAGCTGGGCTGTGTATTTGTGACTTATGAACTATCTTCTCCTGCTAAGCTGAATCAGCTTAAGAGGAGATGCGCTGTCCTCTTGAATTCTAGTTAGCGCGTTTAATCTCGGCTCACTCTGGTGGTATTTGAGGGTGCTGTCTCACTGTCTTCAGATCGTAACATTTGAGTTTATAGTTTTGAACTCTAGAGACTTTAAATAGTCGACAGTAGCTTTTTACACTGACTGACAGAGCAAATGCAACACCAAGAAGGAGTGGTCAGAACTTTATGCCAATTGCAGGGTAGACTGACGTCACTGAGGTATGCTCATGATGTGAAATGCGCCTCTGTGCTGCGCACGTAGCGAACGATAAATGGGACACGGCGTTGGCGAATGGCCCACTTCGTACCGTGATTTCTCAGCCGACAGTCATTGTAGAACGTGTTGTCGTGTGCCACAGGACACGTGTATAGCTAAGAATGCCAGGCCGCCGTCAACGGAGGCATTTCCAGCAGACAGACGACTTTACGAGGGGTATGGTGATCGGGCTGAGAAGGGCAAGTTGGTCGCTTCGTCAAATCGCAGCCGATACCCGTAGGGATGTGTCCACGGTGCAGCGCCTGTGGCGAAGATGGTTGGCGCAGGGACATGTGGCACGTGCGAGGGGTCCAGGCGCACCCCGAGTGACGTCAGCACGCGAGGATCGGCGCATCCGCCGCCAAGCGGTGGCAGCCCCGCACGCCACGTCAACCGCCATTCTTCAGCATGTGCAAGACACCCTGGCTGTTCCAATATCGACCAGAACAATTTCCCGTCGATTGGTTGAAGGAGGCCTGCACTCCCGGCGTCCGCTCAGAAGACTACCATTGACTCCACAGCATAGACGTGCACGCCTGGCATCGTGCCGGGCTAGAGCGACTTGGATGAGGGAATGGCGGAACGTCGTGTTCTCCGATGAGTCACGCTTCTGTTCTGTCAGTGATAGTCACCGCAGACGAGTGTGGCGTCGGCGTGGAGAAAGGTCAAATCCGGCCGTAACTGTGGAGCGCCCTACCGCTAGACAACGCGGCATCATGGTTTGGGGCGCTATTGCGTATGATTCCACGTCACCTCTAGTGCGTATTCAAGGCACGTTAAATGCCCACCGCTACGTGCAGCATGTGCTGCGGCCGGTGGCACTCCCGTACCTTCAGGGGCTGCCCAATGCTCTGTTTCAGCAGGATAATGCCCGCCCACACACTGCTCGCATCTCCCAACAGGCTCTACGAGGTGTACAGATGCTTCCGTGGCCAGCGTACTCTCCGGATCTCTCACCAATCGAACACGTGTGGGATCTCATTGGACGCCGTTTGCAAACTCTGCCCCAGCCTCGTACGGACGACCAACTGTGGCAAATGGTTGACAGAGAATGGAGAACCATCCCTCAGGACACCATCCGCACTCTTATTGACTCTGTACCTCGACGTGTTTCTGCGTGCATCGCCGCTCGCGGTGGTCCTACATCCTACTGAGTCGATGCCGTGCGCATTGTGTAACCTGCATATCGGTTTGAAATAAACATCAATTATTCGTCCGTGCCGTCTCTGTTTTTTCCCCAACCTTCATTCCTTTCGAACCACTCCTTCTTGGTGTTGCATTTGCTCTGTCAGTCAGTGTACATCACTCGGGCATCGAACGCTTGTGTTCAGAACACACTTGAAACCTGTGACTACTGAAACGGCTATATATAACGAGTGAAAGATGGTCGTCACAGGTCACAGGTTAAAAATCATGATTATCTCTGTTATCATAGACAGTGCGCAAAATATATTAAGAGAGAAGTGATTGGAAATTGTATTTTCTACAACTTTGGTTATGCAGTATATTTCGATAGAAGTGATAATAACAAAAATGTAAGAGAATACAGTTTTAGAGTTGCAGATTACGAGGTGAAGCGCGGTCAGCGTGAAGCAGGAATTAAACTCAGAGGCTGTGCAGCGGGGGATTGGACGATACAAGTGGTGGGGATGGTAGAACTGGTGCTTTTATTGGTGGTGACTGGAATGTACGGCGTAAACGCATACATGTTTACTGGTGTCAAATATGCCTAGGAAAAGGAGAGCTTCCTTCCATGGTCCAGTAACTTTCAGTCCCCATATCACCCTTTTTCTTGAAAACGTTTTTTTTTCAAAAATGATCAGAACTATTAAAGAAGATCTGATAAATATTTGGTATAAAAACCAGAAACAAATTCCAAAAATTAGAAGATGTAGGCAGTTTTTACCACTTTTCTTTAAACTAGTAGTAGTGGACATGTGTGCTTTCTCAAATAACCGATTCAATTGAAAACATGAGTGACTGCAAATTACTGCAGTGATTGATGTTTTGTTCGAAAAGTGGCATTTAATTCTATATATTTCAAAGTGCAGTGAATATTCTTTACAAAAAATCGCAAGATAATGGATTCAAGAGGTGAAACGTGTTACCAAAATTAATGATCTTTGTGTTTTTTAGTAATCATAAAGGTTTGTATTGGAACCTGTTCCCTTATCTCCCATAGCTCATGGGACCATGCGTCAACACAAATTTACCCCTACCGGGTCTTAACACATGGGACCACGCGCTACAGAATATAACAGTCAAGGGGCCTTTTCTGCCTAGTGACAAATGCCGCCTCATTTGGATTTTAATCACTAATCCGAACACATGAGGTGACAAATACCCATTACAGCCTAGCGAGGTCTACCGCTACCCTTCCGTTCCAAGATATGAGCACAAGCCTGTCAAGGGCATGATGCGTCCGCGGATAGGAACTAAAACAAATTTATATCTAACTTATAGGCATAAAATGAACGGAAGAGGTCAGGATGACAATAACGGCAAAGATAGGCACAAATAAAATTTTCCTACAGATTTAATTAGCTCTCGTTGAAACATACTTTCTACAACCTTGATAATTAAATTTTAAAATAAATACATTTGACACTCAGTAAAGCAACGAGAAATAAGGTCCGTGCTGTCACTCAAGTAAACATTTCGATCTACCTCTTCACCAGTGTCTCTATGTGGATTATTGAAATTACGGTGTCAAATTTTACTTACTGACTAAACATTCCATACATATATTAATTACGAACATGAGTGTCCCTTCACTCGATTCAAATAATTTGAGGACGGTTGAATTACCTTTCTAAGTTTTAACTTTGAATAATTGGTTTTGTTTTTGATCAACCCTGAAATTCATTCCGGCTGTTGAATACGACACAAAAATAATTTTACCCTTCTAAACTTCATCATAATAAAACATTTTACTATTTACAGTAATAAGTTATGACCTTGTGAATGTGCGATATTCCCGTGGGAAAATTCCCAAATTACATATTCAAAAGAAAACACTGGTTTACTCTGAGATTAGTCTTAGAGTGGCCGCCTAAATTAAACATAGCACGATAAATTATATATATATATATATATATATATATATATATATATAAAATTAGAAAAAACAATAAGCAAATTCTACGGAATTACAACATATTCCCACAAATAATACAAATGAACATAATTCTGGTGACTACAAACCACCTCAGTTGATGAACTAACTGTACACGTCATAAGGGTCTCAGCCCTTCACTTAAACAAACTATCAATGGATTGTCACGGAAACTAGCTTCAAGAAATCAATAATTATCTAAACATCACGTTCACACACTTCTGCCACCTGAAAAATGAAAACATATAGAATACGAATAATGGCTGCATTTCTGGTTTATTATAATCCGCTACTGTGTGACTAACAATTCTCATTGTGCCCCAAGGTTCGAAGTAGTGACCTCGGTTCCTTCCATATCAGGTCTCCTGAAAAACAAAACCCTGTCTACCGCATCATTAAGGGGTAACAATTAAATGCTCCTACATTAATTTCGACATAGCTTGTTGCGGATGTGGTAATCAAGTAAAAATACGTCTTCTACTGACAAAAGAACACAGTGTCTGAACAACATTTATTTCTTTGTCAAGCGGCATAGAGATCAGGCAGGCAATGGTATGTTGATAAACGGGGTTAAAAGTCAGGTTGTGAGTTTCACAAATAGGAAAATTCCTCTCAGTTTTAATTACTGCGTTGATGGGGGTGAAAGTTCCTTTTGGGGATCATTGTAAGTTTCTAGGTGTTAATAGGCCTATAAGGAAAGATCTTCATTGGGGTAATCACATAAATATGATTGTAAATAAAGGGTACAGATCTCTGCACATGGTTATGAGGGTGTTTAGGGGTTGTAGTAAGGATGTAAAGGAGAGGGCCTATAAGTCTCTGGTAAGACCCCAACTAGAGTATGGTTACAGTGTATGGGACCTTCACCAGGATTACCTGATTCAAGAACTGGAAAAAGTCCAACGAAAAGCAGCTCGATTTGTTCTGGGTGATTTCCGACATAAGAGTAGCGTTACCAAAATGTTGCATAGTTTGGGTTGGGAAGAATTGAGAGAAAGAAGAAGAGCTGCTCGACTAAGTGGTATGTTCCGAGCTGTCAGCGGAGAGATGGCGTGGAATGACATTGGTAGACTAATAAGTTTGAATGGCGTTTATAAAAGTAGGAAAGATCACAATATGAAGATAAAGTTGGAATTCAAGAGGACAAACTGGGGCAAATATTCATTTATAGGAAGGGGAGTTAGGGATTGGAATAACTTACCAAGGGAGACGTTCAATAAATTTCCAATTTCTTTGAAATCATTTAGGAAAAGGCTAAGAAAGCAACAGATAGGGAATCTGCCACCTGGGCGACTGCCCTAAATGCAGATCAGTATTGATTGATTGATTGATTGATTGATTGATTGATCGCGGCTCAGCTGTCTTTCTCACAAAAAGCTACAACCCTCGGGTCGCCAGCCGTAAATCTCTCGGGACCGCACTCTCGACGGGACAATAACCTTCTTGAAACAAATATCTCCACGCATTAACGCACTCTCAATGCATGGTCATCGGCTCATTATATTCACGCAATAATACTGGGACACTTATAAACATGCTGAAATCAGCTCGGGTGTTCATTATATCCTATAAATATCTCTCAAAATCATGCCGCTATATCACTTCATCTTTCCTCAACTTTACAGAAGGCCGGGGTTCAACATTGTTCCTTTCACTGCAGAGTTTAACCACAATTTCACAAGCTCATAAGCTAAAATTTCCTATTATCTCAGGCCAAAGACATGAGAAATATGTACCTGATATAAAATGATACTACATTCAGTAAATCGGCATTTAATATCCAACCAAATAGATCAACTTAAATAAAATTAAAATACCAAACAACAACAAACAACAAAAACACAGGGGCTTAGCTAGTGTTTGGGGGTGGATATTCGAGCTTGGCACAATGAATTCTTCACACACATCTGGAAACAGCCACGTGTTAACCTACCATGCAACAAAATCTTCTATACATTAGGAAAAGAGTGCTGTGACTATCCCACATTAAAATACTGTTTAAAGGCAGTTGGCGGAAACTGTACCGTCAAATTATCCTGTCTCATCTTGAATAGTCACTCAGAGGAAGGCTACTTCGTTACCTCAGCAAAATTCAATACTCTCTCCCCCCTTTTCCTCTGACAGCACTTGGAAATACAAATACCCCAAAACATGCACATGCAACAAAATAAAATGGGCCCAAAAGACATGCCATTAACCTAATTTGTATCCTTCCCGAATAACCTCGAGTATTTAAATAAAAGGGATCCTACTGACCACTCTAAGCGAACTAATCTAACAATTCAAATACGATAAATTATCTTAACCCTATCCTTACATCTCTTTCTAATTACAAAGGGAATATTAGCACTACAAAGTCATAACTTGGTACCCAACAGCTTTGGTCCGTCCTCCATAGTCAGAGCCCGCAAGGGACTCTCCTGAAGCGTCTACTCCATGGCGCTGAGGTGGGAAATCACGGGTTCCAGACGTCCCTCGATGATTCTTGGGTAATCCATAGTCTTGGAGTCGTGAACACTGGAAAGATACTATTCACACTGATTTTCACACAGACTTCTTCTGCACACGTCACAGTCAAAATTTCCCCTTTATTGGTATGATTGCGACCTCTTACAGAAAGAAAGTGTCATATTTATTAATTTTAGGTTGAACGCAGCTAGATTACCTCAGTCAGACAAAGCTAGTACATAAGCTCACGGTGTCGTCACTGCAGTAGTTTATTACTCTGAATTAACGTAATATCGGGTTCCTATATTTATTTCAAAACCCTGTCTCGTACGTCCGTTTCTTTGTACTTCTACAGTTCCGCCGTCATTCAGCATGGTACCTTGGTACTGGAATTCTAAAAAAAAAAAAAAAAAAAAAAAAAAAAAAAAAAAAAAAAAAAAAAAAAAAAAAAGACGTATGGCTTTTAGTGCCAGGAGTGTCCGAGGACATGTTCGGCTCGCCAGATGCAGGTCTTTCGATTTGACTCCCGTAGGCGACCTGCGCGTCGTGATGAGGATGAAATGATGATGAAGACGACACATACACCCAGCCCCCGTGTCAGAGAAATTAACCAATTAGGGCCTATGGTTAAAATTCCAGAACCCGCCGGGAATCGAACCCGGGACTCTGTGGCCAAAGGCCAGCACGCTAACAATTTAGCCATGAAGCCGGACACTGGAATTCTGTTTATATTATATGACACGGACATTCGTGCTACCCTTTTTTTACATGTTAGCCTTCACAAAGTTTCAAAATTACTATCACACTGCACGGACTCTCTCTCTACTGCGGGAGATTAATTGAAGAATAATTTTCTCCGACCGATATTTGGCACATCATAGCGTCACAGTTTCGTGAATATACGACGTAATTCACGTAATTACGTCGTATATTCGCGATCGATCTGTACTTCATACGGCACTATCGCTCAGTTAAGTTCTCTACTGACATTTCACGTGAGAAATTATACACATTTGCACTCCCGTTTATATCAACATTTTCTATACAAAGACCGGTTAAATCCGACCACGAAACAACCGTCTGGTCACTTCATAGACTGCCTGTTGACTGAGGTCACCCTCAGAAGTGCGAGCATATATGGTCTCACATGGAGTGGGGGATGGACAGAGGAACGTCTCCCCAACATAATTTTGAGATCTCCAGATACATTAAGTTTATGGAAATCAGCGATGTGGCAAATTGTGTGGCTCACCAATCACTAATACTAGATGGAATGCGCAATTCAAAACGATCAGTGGTTTAATCGTAATTCGGCCGTCTAAATCAAGAGTCAACGGGGAACCTCTGTTGGGTGTCTGGTTCACAGATAGCGTGAGGACGCCAGAGCATCTTACGTGATTTCTTTGAGACGTAATTTCATAAACAATATATTTTTATTTATAATTTTGTCAATGATCCATTATTCTTGCTGTGACTTAGACATATGCTTCATGATTAATTTAAGTGTTATTATCCCGAAAGTACTTCTAAAATCACCTCCTCCCGTTGGCTCTACTGTGAGTCGGCATTTGTTTTAAGGGTGGAGTCAGCAGAAACTATACTTTTTTGTCTTCCCTCTTCACGCGCGCTCAGTTCGGGGATTTTATAAGCCAGGTTAGGCGCCGGGCTGGCAAAGATGTTACGCAACATAATGCAACCGAGCCCCTGTTCTGACAAAGAAACTCCAAGCATACCTACTTCCCACACACACATATATATATATTTCCGAATAAATATTCAATGTGACGATACGGTCACAGTATTAATGTGTTAAATATCGTCAATAAAGCATTAAAATATTAGCCTCCCTGAAAAGAAACTGCAGGAGTTTAAAATACGTAATATCATTGAAGACTCTGTATTTCTTTTTCATACTGTCGAGTCTAGTCTCCTTGGCTGAATGGTCAGCTTTGTGGCCTTTGGTTCAGAGGGTTACGGATTCGATTCCCGCCAGGCTCGGGGATTTAAATCGCGTGTGATTAATTCTTCCGGTTCGGGGACTGGTTGTTTGTGTTTGTACCAACACTCTCCTTTTCATATTCTGACAACACACCACACTACTTTACAAAACGCCAGTCTTAGGAAATGACATTTTTTCGGACGTTATCGGAATAATACAAAGTTTGCAAGGAAAATATATTACGTCATTTTGTGTTTTTTAGTATAGAGTCATTAAGTGACTATCACCACTGGGTGAGACGAGAGAGCTTGAAACTTGCATAATGATCTTTTCCTATAATTTTTATTTTAGTTAGTGACTTTTAGCATTTCAAATAATTTGCCATTTATTTTGCAAATTAATTAATTGCTTCTTAAGATTCTCATCGCTGGGCCTCGACGTCTTTGGACGAAAGTACGTCTTTGTGTTTACTGAAAAGACGCCATACAGGGGCACTTGAAGGAATAACTGTATATTTTATTTTAAGGACGTAGTTGTATAAGTAGTTAATTATTCATTTATTTAATACAGTATACAACAGAGCAATGCTTCAATTACAGTAGACTAATTGATGAAATACAATAAATGACAATTACAAAGTGATAAAGTAAGAACATAAAAAGATACAGCTAATAGTATAGTATAAACTAATTGTAGAAGCTGTTATACAGGGTGTCCTTGGAAATGCTCCAATATTTACAGAGGAGGCAGCACGCAACACACGAAGGAAAAACGGTTCTATGAACATAGGTCATAAATGTTGTGTTATGGTCTTATTACGAGGGGGCACCGGCCCATTTTCATCACAGGATTAGGCCATACCTAACACGGGTCTTCCATGAGCGATGGACTGCTCTTGCTAATACCTTGGCCTGCCCGCTCGCCTGACCGTAATCCTTCAGATGTTTGGCTTTGGGGACATGTAAAGCTCATGGTATATGGTATATGTGGTAACACTACGAGAACGTGTGTTCAATTCCTGTGATGCAGTCCGGCAACAATGAGGGTGTTCCAAGGAGTACGTGATTCCATGCGACATAGGGTAGGACGCTGCATTGCCTGTTGTGAAGAGCAGTTCAAAATAACCTGATCATTGCTGGTAATGGAAACGGTCCATAACTCCGAAGATATTGGATTTGTGACCAATGTTTATAGAACCTTTTTTCCTTTGTTTGTTGCGTGCTGCCTCCTCTGTAAATACTGGAACCTTTTATCAAGAATACCCTGAATACACCAAACATATCATACAGTTATATATAGTGTTACAGTAACACGCACAATCATTTAGCGAAGACTGTTTTTTGCTGTTTGCTTTACGTCGCACCGACAAAGACAGGTCTTATGGCGACGATGGGATAGGAAAGGCCTAGGAATGGGAAAAAGCGGCCGTGGCCTTAAGTAAGCTACAGCCCCAGCATTTGCCTCGTGTGAAAATGGGAAACCATGGAAAACCATCTTCAGGGCTGCCGACAGTGGGATTCGAACTCACTTTCTCCCGGATGCAAGCTAACAGCTGCGCGCTCCTAACCGCACGGCCAACTCACCGGTTTATGGTGGTTTCGGAAGTACAGGAGAGGTAAAGAAGTACCTCATCCAAAACTCATACTCTTACTGGTTCGGTTATAATAGAACTGAAAAAGTACATCACCGTGTCGCCCCGCTTCTGCTTCCGTGCGATGTATTCCAATTACTAGCATGTAACGATTACAACGATTACTGAAAACAGATATACAAGAAAATTCTCTGATACCGCCAACGTTCTGATAAATACATTCTTGTCAGATGAAAAAGATGACTCAGAACAACAAGCATCAATTATAATTTGTTCAGAAATTTCTCCTGATTCTGAAGTTGATGCACAATTTTCTCAACAGGAAGTTGAACGTATTATCCTTTTGCAGAATGACAAGAAAGCTCCCGGCTGGGACGGATTGTCGGCTAATATAATAAAAAACATTCACTACTGCTTTCCTTCTTTATTTGTCATTCTTTTCAACAAAATGTCTGACTCTAAACCATTTTCCAACTTCTTGGAAAATGGCAATTCTTAAAATAATGCCGAAGGGAAGTTCTCTAGTTAATTTTACTTCCAAATCATTTAGACCAATTTGTCTTCTACCTGTGCTAGGAAAGATCTTAGAGAAATTATTCATTGATCGAGTTATGTATCACAAGTATTTCTATGGTTTTCTAAGTTGCAATCAGTATGCCTTTAATCCTCAGAAATCAACCGAAGATCCTGTTCTTGACGTATTAGAATGGATCCAAGGCATACTTTCAATGAAGAAAGTTGCTGTATTAATTTCTGTGGACATGAGTGGTGCTTTTGACAATGCATGGTGGCCCAAAATTTTGTCCCAGCTAAAGAAGAAACGGTGCCCAAAAATCACTATAAACTAACTCAGTCTTACTTTTGTAAACGAAGAGTGAGGCTTCAGATTGAAACAGGAGTCTCCACAAAATATGTTTCCAAAGGCTGTCCGCAAGGATCAACATGTAGTCCTGGCTTATGGAATATCCTTTATGACGACCTCTTACAGCTAATTCTTCCAACGGGATGTCTAGTCATTGCCTACGCTGAAGATGCTCTTCTAATTGATGCTGAGAATGTGAGAGATCTCACTGTGCGAACAAATTCTGCCTTGTGTAGTGTTTTTAATTGGATAAAACTAACAAACTGCAATTTAATGCAATGAAGACCAAAGCGATGTTTCTCACGAGGAGAAGAAAACAGAAGAAACCAAGAATAATTATGAATGGACAACAGATAAAAACTGAGGATCAGTTATCATTTTCGAGCATTACCCTGAACAAACAACTCACATTCAGAACTCACTTCAACAACTTAAAATTTACAGCCAGTAAATTGTTACAGGGACTAACTGTTGCATGCAGACCGTCGTGGGGACTGAATTAAGAAGTACTTAAAATTATTTATTATACGGCATTTGTGCCACTGATTCTATACTGTGCCTCTTCTTTCCGAAACACATTGGAAAATAAATGGGCCTGAAATAAATTATTGCAAATTCGAAGAGGCGTTGCCATCCGGATCCCCCGAGCTTACGGGACAACTTCTACCGATGCAGCACTTAATATTTCTGGATTTGAGCCGCTCTTTTTGACTGCAACTGGACTAGCAGAACTGACATTACTTAGGAAAAATAGGCCATCACTTCAGCCTATCATCAATACTGTTATAGAACAGCAATGCCATTTTTTACATTCTGGTCATCCAAGATTGTTCAAGAAGATTCTCCGTAACAAATGCATAGACACTCATGACTGCATCATTTATACTGATGGCTCTCGTACATCAAGCAACGACGGTAAGGACCTTATTGGGTGTTCTTTTGTAGTTTTTGAAAACGAAAGTGAAGTTTTTACAACGCAGTATAAACTATCCTCCTGCTATTCGGTCTTTCAGGCAGAACTCTTAGCCATTAAATGTGCAATACAGTGGTGTCATGACAACATCAAAGGGGTCCAAATACTCAGTGACTCGCAAGCTGCGATGAAGTCTATAGATAACAAATATGATATGAACCCGTTAGCAGTTGCTATAAGAAATATAGCTTACCAAAAACAGTCATATCTGCATTTCCTGGATTCGCAAACATACTGGATGGATCGGAAATGAAAGAGCTGATCTTCTAGAAAAAGCTGCTGCTCAATCAAATTTGGAAGTCATGTATGACAGTTTTCCTTTATACTGTGCAAGAAGACAAATCAAAGAACATATCTTGAATCAATGGAACCTCCTTTGGACCTCTGCTTCAAATGGATCCGTTACTAGAAGAATGTGTTTTCCAACAGTGTACAACCGACTTCAGTGCAACTTTTGGTGCCAAATTTTGAGTTAATACAATTTATGTCAGGCCATGGAAATTTCAAATCATATTTTGAACGTTTTAAACTTATTTTGACAGGTGACTATTCTTGCATTTGTGGGTCTACTCACACAGTTGATCATTTAATATTTGATTGTCCTGTGTTTACAAGAGCAATATTTCATTTGGACTCTCATTTGAACTGCTGTAGTATTCAGCTTTCACAACCACTATACCACATTTTCATACAGAAATGCTGTTACAAACATTTTCTAATTTCCATTCATCGCATCTTTTGTAAACTGGTTCTGTAAATCACCCTCATTTAAAATGATTTGATTTGTAAAATAGGGTTCATTTTATTGGATAATAATTGTTCCGAGGTCTCTGTGGAACAGCAGAGGTGAAAGAAGGTGCGGGCTGGAATAGGTCTCAACTACAGAATTAAAGTTATTTTAAAACTTTGACAAAGGTTATATTTTCTTTTCAAAACCAACAAATAACAGATAACAACATTCAACAATTTCCACTAGGTGAAATAACAACGAAAGGCAGGTACAAAATAAATTTTCCCGTTCAGGGGTTTTTTTACCAGGTTTTAGGCTTCGAGTCCCACAATCACAATCCTTGAGCGATTAGCCCAACTTTACCAAGGTACAAAAATGAACAAAGGGGCAGAAAACCCCATCATGCCAAGGAGCACTTGCTCCTAATTACAATGTTAAGGAAAAGAGCAGACCCGCTCTCAATTTTACAAGCCTATCAAAGGCTACAACAAACTTCACTTCTATCTGCCCTTAAGGCACACAAGGAAACAGGGGTAATTAATATCCAACCTACGGGGCCTTCGCATGAAGAAAACAAAACATCAAGTTAAGTTACTGGCCCAAAGCAAAGGGGATGGAGGCGTAAATTTGCACTCCTAACTCTACATATTAAAACCTAGGTGGCCTTAGGCCGATATACAGGGGCTAGTCCCAAGCTAAGGAGGCGACTCGTCTGAAAGATTTAAACACTTTAAGGAAGAGTAGAAACGGTTAGAAAAGCGTAGTCACCTCAATTTCAGTTCGAGAGGGTGAAGCACGCTCTATCCCCGCATTACAGTTCAAGAAATAGTAGTTTTTACATAGACAGAAGAAAAGGATTTACATTTTAAGGAGATGGATTACATATTAAAGGTTTCGAACCTTCTCCGAGAGTTAAATTGCTGAGCTAGCGAAAAAAAATAAAGAAGTTAAAAGGCCATTACCTTGTAGAAGAGTCGCTGCCCGAAGAACGAGGCGCTTCCCGCCCCCTGCTACATATTCACACACACAGAGTAGATGTTATACTAGTGGCCCCGAGACAAGAGAATCAGCAGTTTTTATACCCTCGTGGAAAATTCGAGACCTTTCAAGAATGAGTAGACACACCCACCCGACTTTATTGGTAGACAAAGCATTACACATGGAAATTTGAAGAAGAAAGCTATGATTGGTGGAAAATTAATTACAGAAATTCGGGATTGGCTGAGGTCAAAACTGGCGGAAAGAAAGGATTAATATTGCCAACCCACAAACCACAGAACAAAATTTAGTAGAGGCAAAACTTAAGCATACAGAATTTCTGCAAGGGAGTTCATTCCATTGCACTAGAGTGCGTTATCATAGTTTTTGGTAGAGACATCTGTTAGAGAATGTCCAAACTTCTTGATACGGAGCAAACAAACACAAATCGAAATAGACACAGTTCAGAACACTTCAAAATTACAAAATTTACAGTAGTGACATCTTCTGAATAACCGTTGAGTTAATACAGATTTTCAAGTTCAGAGTTTCTCCTATAGAGAATTTTCAATTGGCGCAAGATTTGAACTCGCTTCGCGGTACAACAACAACAACAACAACAATAATAATAATAATAATAATAATAATAATAATAATAATAATAATAATAATAATAATAATAATAATAATAATAATAATAATAATACCGGGCGAGTTGGCCGTGCGTGTAGAGGCGCGCGGCTGTGAGCTTGCATCCGGGAGATAGTAGGTTCGAATCCCACTATCGGCAGCCCTGAAAATGGTTTTCCGTGGTTTCCCATTTTCACACCAGGCAAATGCTGGGGCTGTCCCTTAATTAAGGCCACGGCCGCTTCCTTCCAACTCCTAGGCCTTTCCTATCCCATCGTCGCCATAAGACCTATCTGTGTCGGTGCGACGTAAAACCCCTAGCAAAAAAAAAAAAAAATAATAATAATAATTGTTACGGTGATACAGTAGTGGGCAGAGGTGGAATAATGTGCGGGCATGAATGGGTGGATAGAGATAAGAATAAATAGCAATTTAAAATTTTGGAATATATTTCTTTCCTCGGTTTTTCTTTTCTTTTCAAACTTTACACTTTGCTAAGCAAATAAAAAATAATCAGGTACAAGGTCTAGCCCGTGAGCTCGAGAAACACTATAAGAAAATTCTAGAACATGATTTAACAAACTGAGCTTGAAGCTCCCCAGTTACAATTTCAAAAGAGCACCACTGCTCTCTTCAATAAATACTTAGGGAGACTGAGCTCCCAAAATTTACAACAGTATAAGGGGCAACTTGTTCCACACAATTACTACTAGGAGACTATTCTCGAACATTTACAAGTTCCAGGCCTATGCATTGTTTTTCATGTTTTAATCGGCTGATGATGACCTGGACTAGGGTCAAAACCGGTACCACTTCTACTTATTATTAAATAAGAATGTAATCACTGCATTTCTTATTCTTTTGTATTGAATAGGTTGAACCTCTTTATTTATTCTTTCAATTTTAACAATAACGTTTAACAAAAACCGACAGTATACACTGTGTTATTTGCTCAACAGTCGAAATTACGTAGGAAAATACAGTAGAATGAAAAAATAGTGAACTTTAACAGGGGCAGTAGATACCCATTCTACCTGCCATTAGTTAAAGAGAAAAGGTTAAAGTTACTGGCCGAAAATCAATATGTTAGGACGCGAACACTTGAACTCCTTTTGAATTCACCAGAACATCATTAGAACTCCATGTGGGCTTATGGCCCGAAGTTACAGAGGCTAAGCCTATGCTATGGAGGTGACTAGATGAAAGGAATATTTTTAAAGTTACCATAAAGGTTATAAAGGCTACAGAATAATAGTCACCTCAATGCCAAGTTGAAGGGGAATACAAGAGGGTTTCCACTCCTTATTCCCTAAGTTACCTTAAGTTCTTTAGACTTGTTTGAGAATTTACATGAGAAATAGAAGTTACATTACGAAAGAAAATCGAAACCTTCCCCTCGAACTATCTTTCAGAGACTATTACAAGATAACACGGGGTCTGTCATTACCTTGAGCTGGTGGGTCTCCCGAAGATGGACGAGGCAGCCCTTCCCCTGCCTCCGCTATGAGCACACTCCAAACCTCTTGAATGGAGCGATCGAAAAGACAACATGGCCCGAAATGTCCCAGCTTTTAAAGCGGAGAGGAAGGTTCCAGATTTCTCTGGGCCGAAGCCCTGACACACCCCGCAATTTCCATTGGACAATCAAAATTTTCTCATTAGTGAATTAAATAAATGTACAAAATTCCCTATTGGATACAATATTAAGTTGGCGAGAAGAGATAGAATTGCTGATAACTTTAGAACACCAAAAACAATTTACAAACAATTCAGTTTTACCAACTAATGACTACTGAATTTCTCTTCAAATTTAATTGTCCATCCTGTCATCAGAGTGAGTACCTAGGTTGACAGTAAAGACGTCTGTCGAAAAACGTTAAAACTTCTTCTACCACCTAGTTTAAAGTGCAAGTTGCAGATGACCTTCTAAATGGCACTTAATTTAAATGCACGGAGCGGGTGTACCTCCGGTACAATAATAATAATAATAATAATAATAATAATAATAATAATAATAATAATAATAATAATAATAATAATAATTGCAATTTTATTTCAAGAAGGAAATTACAAGTAAAAATTAAATCTTGTAAAAAGTAACGGATATAAACAAATATTATTAAGGATGAGAATGTTGTGAACTGGGGTATACATACAGTGAAAGCTTCGATGTCGATCTAGAGGCACCTCTACATTGCGCCTACTTAATTAAATCAATTAAGGTATTTTATCTGTTTCTTCTTTGTCACCGGGCGAGTTGGCCGTGCGCGTAGAGGCGCGCGGCTGTGAGCTTGCATCCGGGAGATAGTAGGTTCGAATCCCACTATCGGCAGCCCTGAAAATGGTTTTCCGTGGTTTCCCATTTTCACACCAGGCAAATGCTGGGGCTGTACCTTAATTAAGGCCACGGCCGCTTCCTTCCAACTCCTAAGCCTTTCCTATCCCACCGTCGCCTTAAGACCTATCTGTGTCGGTGCGACGTAAAGCCCCTAGCAAAAAATCTTCTTTGTCACTAAAGATTGTTTACTCTACATAATCTTTAGACATGTTGTTTATCTTTTATTGTATATCTATATAAATAAAATTGTAGGGGGTCCGCTGTCTGTAATTTCTTTTGTTTTGCCAATTTTTCAGATATTTATCCGTTTTAGGTCAACTCAAGACCGAATCGGTGGTTTTTACGTTTCGTGTCTGTCTGTTTGTCTGTTTGTCTGTTTGTCTGTCTGTTTGTTTGTCTGTTCCAACATCACGTCGAAACGGCTGGATAGATCTCAACCAAACTTCATATTTAGAGTATACTCATCCCGGGGAAGGTTTCGATATATATATATCATTTTAAAATCTTTGAATAGACGGGGGGTTTATAGGAAAACCAGAATGGTTTTTCCACCATCACGTCGAAACGGCTGGATAGATCTCAACCAAACTTCATATTTAGGGTATACTCATCTCGGGGAAGGTTTTGATATGCATATCATTTTAAAATCTTTGAATATACGGGGGTTTTATAGGAAAACCAGAATGGTTTTTCCGCCATCACGTCGAAACGGCTGGATAGATCTCAACCAAACGTCATATCTGGAGTATACTCATACCGGGGAAGGTTTCAATATGCATATCATTTTAAAATCTTTGAATAGACGGGGGGTTTATAGGAAAACTAGAATGGTTTTCCTCCATTTTCTCTTATACTATTGATTTTCTGTAAACTTCATTTACCGTACGTGAAACGCCTCTTCATTATAAACAACTTTCGTTATGTTCATAATTTACCTTACTTTTCACATGACGGAGAAATTTACAATTTTCCGCTGGTATCATGCTCTGCATTGAGTGACCGACAGACCGACAACGAACCTACAGGTTACCATGGCAACGTCTCTGACTGCATGCCAGCAGCGAAGTAACGTATTGCCATTTTCCTCATCATGCTTTTAAATTCGTGGTTGTTCCTTGGGTAGAAGGAAACGGAGGCGACAATCGGCCTATCTGCGGGATATTGGCGGAATATCGTTGAATGTTATAACCGCCCTCGAATAGATTAAATAATAACACCATCAGTCATATTCTTATTATTTGTTTACCTAGGAATCACTGGACCTAAATTTCTCCTCTGTTACCACTTTATTATATCCATAACTCACACTAGCATAATTTATTGAGGGGCATTTGATTTTCCAATACATTAACTTGGCATTTACATATTTGTCGTTATCCGGCTGTCCTCAGTTATAATCCATTTTCTATTACTTTCAACTTTCTTAACTGTATTATTTTCTTCCTTAATTACGCCGATGTACGCGAGTGCTACAAACTACTGGATGTATTTCCACCAGGACTCATATTTAGAATACACCTGTCCTTGATAGGTTTTAGGGCAAATATTGTTTCTAAATCCCTGAACTGACTGGGGGTTTATACGAAACCGAAACAGTGATTTTGCACTTCCACAAAATATCCACAACCAAAGTTAATTTAAATCTACCTGCCTTGGTAGAAATTAATTTCTAAACCTTTTTTTCTCATGTGCATCATTTCGATACGAGGATTAATACGGGAGATATCAATAACGGACCGTTTTTCTGTACAAGTCCCATCGGACTTAACTCACGAGCGGGTGCGTGTAAAGCGTATTCCTTACAACTTGAAAACTACTGAAGACATTCGAACCAAAATTTATATTTAGCATCCACCTGTCCAAAGGTAGGTTTTAAACGTAAATAACATTTCATGTTCCGGAATGGACTGGCGGTTTATAGGGAACCGAAATGGTGATTTTACTCTTCCACAATATATACAGAACAAGATCAACCTGACTGGAAATCGAGCAAACGTGATGGAATTCCACCTCTAAAGCTTTTTTTTCATGTGCATTTTTTCGTCAGGAGGATTAATAAGGGAGTATCATGAATAGTCACTTTTGCAGGTTAAGTCCAGCGGACATAGCCCAAAAGGTGTTTTACATGGAGCAGATTCCTTATCTATATAAATCAAATCGTAACGACTGTGTGCCTCTACACTGACTATTTTGGCGAAATTTTCGTACAGCTTTCCGTTTTAATTTTAATTTCGTGTGGCTATTTCTAGCCGGGTGCAGCCCTTGTAAGGCAGACCCTCCGATGAGGGTGGGCGGCATCTGCCATGTGTAGGTAACTGCGTGTTATTGTGGTTGAGGATAGTGTTATGTGTGGTGTGTGAGTTGCAGGGATGTTGGGGACAGCACAAACACCCAGCCCCCGGGCCACTGGAATTAACCAATTAAGGTTAAAATCCCCGACCCGGACGGGAATCGAACCCGGGACCCTCTGAACCGAAGGCCAGCACGCTGACCATTCAGCCAACGAGTCGGACAGCTTTCCGTTTAAGGGGTAATAATGACCATCTGCATAATTTTTGGTTTAGTTTCCTGAATGACCTGATTATTACCCGCCTCGCCCAAAATCCAGATTGCAGCATAATCTGCCAGAAGAAAAAGAAGATAATTGAAATTTGACAAAATTATACGTTTTAGCCTGTAACGAACGGAAAACATCCAAGATCATTAAATTTTTCATTTTTATCCCCGAAGAATATCGAAATGTGCAAGCAATTTTCATGATGGTGCAGACCTTCGGAAATTCCTATCACATAACGGATTGCACAATCTCCGTTCAATTTGGAATGATCTACAACCTTGGTCTTATGACTTTTAGCTGTATCTGTATCCCTTTTACGTTTGATTCTTCTCTGTTAATCGATGTTAAGTCAATTTGGAATTTTCACATGCATAATTCATAATTTCGATTACTTATATGAAATACAGAGTCATCAAACTCTTCACGAAAATTGGCCCTCCCAGTAGCCATATGTGAGCCAAATGCTATGTATGTAGCTGTCACATAATTATCCGAAAAGTAATGTAATGTGAGATAATCTTACAAAAACGTTACCCTGTTCCACGTTTCTAACTCAATCTGACCCAAGAATAGATGACATATCATAGGACCAGCCATTTAGGCCACTAAATCCGGCGTGTCTTATGGTATAATCCTTTGTCGATATGACGTACGTTTAATAGCAGTTAATCTGTAAATGAAGGTCTTCAATATTGTAAACACGCATATACTTTCGTATGTCGATCTATATATATTCACTGATGTCGATTTGTAGCGATCGAGAAAGGGTGGGTCTGCTATTGTAATCAGTACTCCCCACACCGACTTTGACTGGCAGTACGAAAGGGTTCCTTTTCCAACTCCTGTGTAACTGTCATTAGTAAGGAAGGCCTACAATTGTAATGAATAGTTCACTTCTCGATTTGACTCGCAGAAGGCAAGTGAGCATGCAGTTTTGTTTAAAACTCCCCTACCCGATTGTGTTTGGCATTAGGCAAGGGTGCCCGCCATTATAAAGAAATGTCCTCATCTAAAATGTGACTGGCATTAGGCATAGTGGCCTGCTATTTTGATGGAAACTCACCAAATTGGTGTGACTAGCAGTAAGCTGGCTGGAAGTAGGAAAATGGGCCTGGTATTATAATGATAACTGCACAACTCAATTTCGAGTGATAGTAGGGTAATTGCCTGCTATTATAATAAAAACTCCTCAACTGTAATCTGTCTGGAAGTAGGAAAGGGGGCTGCCATTTTAACGAAAACTCCCCAAATCGATTCTGTCCGCGTAGTAGGCAATGGGGCCTGCAATTATAATGTAAACTTCCCAACTCGATTGTGAATGGCAGTAGGCAAGTGAGCCTGCCGTTATATCACAAATCCATAACAAACACTTTACATTGGAAACAACGTACGGGGACCTCCCCATGCTCTTTCTCGGATAACGCTAAGAGACATGCAATTTTAAAACAATCTTATTTACTGCATGTGCACTATTTACTTCGATATTCGAATACAATATAGAATACCGTAGCGAAGCACGGGTACATTCGCTAGTTGTAATTAGATTTATAAAGTGGGATATTGTTTGTCGGTTTGCCAACCTCAATCGTTTGTGGAAGAATAAGTAATAAACAATAAGTAATAAACAATTGGAATATTTTTACTCAATAATTTTCCAACTCTGATCATAACTGAATATTGCTTTGTTATATTATTATTATTATTATTATTATTATTATTATTATTATTATTATTATTCTTATTCTATGAGCTTGCATTCGGCAGATAGTGGGTTCGGAACCCACTGACGGCAGCCCTGAAAAGGTTTTCCGTTGTTTCTCATTTTGACACCAGCCAAATGCTGGGGCTGTAACTTAATTTAGGCTACGGCCGCTTCCGTTCCACTCCTAGTTCTTTCCCATCCCATCGTCGCCATAAGACGTAAAGACAATTGTAAAACAAATAGATTAGTAGTAATAATAGTGTTATTGTTTGTATTTATTAAATCATCTGTAATTGCATAAGTACACATCAAATCAAATCAAATCAAATCAAATCAAATCAAATCAAATCAAATCAAATCAAATCAAATCAAATCAAATCAAATCAAATCAAATCAAATCAAATCAAATCAAATCAAATCAAATCAAATCAAATCAAATCAAATCAAATCAAATCAAATCAAATCAAATCAAATCAAATCAAATCAAATCAAATCAAATCAAATCAAATCAAATCAAATCAAATCAAATCAAATCAAATCAAATCAAATCAAATCAAATCAAATCAAATCAAATCAAATCAAATCAAATCAAATCAAATCAAATCAAATCAAATCAAATCAAATCAAATCAAATCAAATCAAATCAAATCAAAACAAATCAAATCAAATCAAATCAAGAAACATCCTTTCTGTTTCTTCGTGTAATTCAATATTGAGTTTTAAGAAATTTTACAGAACTACTTTCCCGTGATGTCGTTACAAAACAAACAAACAAGCAAACAAAACTTTAACTGTACGTATTTTCGAATTTTGTATAGGCCTACCTAACCAGAGATATAAAGGACGCAAGAAACAAAATTTGAATGTGCAGACGAAATTCTATTTTTGTAGATGTCTGTAAGTGGAGAAGGACAAACTCCGGTGTACTTTATGTAGCAGCAGGCTACAAGGGCCGTGAGCATCGGAGGAAGTGTAATATTGCGCTTGCATATAAACGAGTAGGGGAAATAGAGGAAGGAATTGCTGTTATAAATAATGGCGTAGTCATGTAGAAAATGTTTTTTAAAAAGGGGAGGAAAGCAACATCTTCAGGGCATGTTGTGGCAGGATATTAAAAATAACGGCCGACACTGTTATATAGACAAGGTAACTGTTGTGACGCCGAAACACCTGGTGGAGCATCATTGTATGGACTGCTGTAGTTCCCAGTCTTCATACTACAGCTACAAGTTCCACATCGTTTTCTTAGCTGCAGTATTCTCCCTCTTCCTCGTCTTCTCTTTCACCGGACTGTTGCTGAAATGATTTAACATTCATTCCTAAAAAAAACAGATATAGCAAACCTGAGTATCTACCAACGTGAGTAGTTTCTAATGAAAATTACAAATTTTACAAACAATATCTCAATGTCTTTCGGTCATGTCTTCAGCCCGGAGGCTGGTTGGATCTTCAAACAGCACCAGCAAAGATTTTGCGGTAAAAGGGAAGCCACAGAAAGCAAAGACGGTATGAGGTTGTTGCTTAGGTTACAATAGATTAAATGTTCCTTCCTCAGCTACTGGAGTTCCGTAGCTGTAGGTTGAGAACATTCAATTCATTTCAATTACTCATTCATTAACGAGTGCTCTCTCTCCAGTTGGTGGCTATCCGTGATTGGGAAAGAAGAATGTTCATGAACTCATGAAATTCAATCCAATGAGGCAATTCGTTCAATCACTCTTACTGTCATTCAGTTAATTCATGATGTCTATTGTAAGTTCAGGATAACATTGTTCAGACTAGTGACACAAATAAATACTTGCACTAACACGAATTAAAAGGAGTAGGATACATGTTATCCTATATTATATAACATTGTTAACGCGTGGAACAAAAATAATACATAATAAAATAATCTTAGAAACTACAATTTAGAGATCGGGTGTAATTAGTGAGTAAGCGTAATTTTATCATTTAATGAAGTAATATATAAATTAATTGTAACAAAACCGTGCATATATCAAACACCTTGGATAGCAATAAATGAGTACGCTCCCGCCAGTTCCAGGCGATGCGGAAGTAGGGGATGGGGGTATTTTATTCTGAGTGAGGTGGTTTGCCATTGCTTTTCTCACTGGGCATAAAGTACTATGGCAGCACGACAGGCCCTATGCGTACATCTATTATATCAGCCTACAACATATACGAGGGCAAGTCAATAAGTATCTGCAATCAATTTTTATAATTTATTACAAAAAAGAACACACTCTTTTTATTGATATAATTTTTCAACATAGTCACCCTGCTTTTCAGTGCACATGGTCCACCGTTTCACAAGCTTTCTGATACCCTCTGCAAAAAAGGTTTTTTACAGGGCGAGTTGGCCGTGCGGTTAGGGGCGCGCAACTGTGAGCTTGCATCCGGGAGATAGCGAGTTCGAACCCTACTGTCGGCAGCCCTGGAGATGATTTTCCGTGGTTTTCCATTTTCACACCAGGCAAATGCTGGGGCTGTACCTTAATTAAGGCCACGGTAGCTTCCTTCCCATTCCTAGGTCTTTCCTATCCCTTCGTCGCCGTAAGACCTATCTGTGTCGGTGCGATGTAAAGCAAATAGCAAAAAAAGAAAGGCCTTTAGTTGCGCAACAAGTCACGTATTCACCGCTTCCTTCACCTGTTGATCAGAGCTAAATCGACGGCCTCTTAGACCATTTTTTAAGTGGACCAAACAGATGAAAATCCGACGGGGCGAAATCGGGACTGTACGCAGGAGTTCAAAGACCTCGAAACGCAGAACCTGAAGAGTTTGAGCGGTGTGGGCGGCGGTGTGTGGACGAGCATTGTCATGCAACAAAAGAAGTCATTCCGACAATCGACCTCTGCGTTTGTTAGAAATTGCAGGTTTCAGCTCGTTTACCAGCATATCACTGTAACGTTCACTGTTTACTCTTTTCCCCTTTTCCTGGTAATGTTCCAGGATTGGCCTCTGAGAGTCCCAAAACACTATGAGCATCACTTTTCCTGCAGAAGATTAACGCTTGAATTTCTTTTTGACTGGGGATCCGGGATGCTTCCATTCCATGCTCTGACGTTTGCTCTCTGGTTCGAAGTGGTGAGCCCGTGTTTCAACTCCAGTGATGATCCGTTTCAGAAACATTTCACCTTTCTTAGCATGACGGTCCGGTAGATGCTGACAGATCTCACACGATTGCGCTTCTACTCTGACCAACAAATGGCAAATTAGTTAATATGGGAAGGACAACTGATTCAGAAACTGATGGAAAGAACTAGTGGGAAGAATATCCTGGACGTGGTGCTGGTAAAAGCAGATGAGCTCTATAGAGGAACCGAAGTAATAGATAGTATTAGTTATCAGGAAGCTCTTTTTGTCGTAGTTAAAAATAAATGTGAAAGAAAGGAAGGACTTAAAAGTAGGACTATTAGGCAGTTCCCTATGGCTGATAAAGCAGGCATAAGGGGGTTTGATAAAAGTAACTATGATCGGTGGAAAACGATAAATAAAAATGTAAACAGGCACTGGGACGGGTTTAAAGCAATTGTTAAGGAATGTGAAAACAGGTTTGTACCTTTAAAGATGGTAAGGAATGGCAAAGATCCACTTTATTATAACATAAATAAAGAGGCTAAGAAGGATGTGCAGACTGGAAAGAAATAGAGTTAGAAATGGCTCTGGAAATAAAGAGAAATTGAAGGAACTTAATAAGAAATTGAATCTAGCAAAGAAGTCAGCTAAGGATAACATGATGGCAAGCATAATTGGCAGTCATTCAAATTTTATGAAAAATGGAAGGGTATGGGCCCAGGAGATGACCTGGGGGAGTCGCTGCAAATATCTTGAGACTCTGGCAAAAATGGGGGTGATATGCGATTATAGTAATTCAGCAAGAGAGTTCTCTCAGCCTCTGTCACCTCAATTCTCCAACTTCCTATCTACACGTGGTGCCCCTGTTAAGCCGAGCAATTCAGTGGAAGGCTGGGTAACCAACCCCAGCGGGAAATTGAGTCGTTGAGCAGACATGGTTTTGGAAGTCAGTGGAAGTCAACGGGAAACCGCCACTGTAATTTTCCCATGGCAACCGCATGGCTTTGCTTATTCTTAAATTTGCTTTCGGAGTAAGTTCCCCATTCGGATCTCCGGCGGGAACAGGATTGGGAGCAACCTCACAAAGAGATCATCAATGCCAATTGTCCTTGCGCACGATTACGAAGCTTGCAACATGGAATGTTCGTGGCCTATTACAGGCAGGAAAGCTTAACGTTATTGAACGAGAAATGCACTTACATGATTTGGGCATACTAGGACTCAGTGAGACACATTGGAAAGGATGTGGTCATTTCATTACCAACGGAGAGAATACAGCGTACTTTTCAGGGTGTGAGAATGAAACCCGGAGTGGTGTCGCTGTAATTGTTTCAAAGAGACGATCCAGTGCCGTCTTAGGATATGAACCCATTTCTGATAGGATCATCTGCATTGTGTTTAACGCTTCACTTTGTAAAATCAGTTTGGTTCAAGTTTATGTTTCTATGTCAGCAGCATCTGAGGACGAGATTAACGAATTTTATGGGCTATTGGAACATGTCATCCAGAAAATACGAAACAAGGAAATGTTGATAATCAAAGTTGATTTCAATGCTAAGATAGGAGACACGCCCGAGTTCTTGTTACTCGTTGTAATTTTTCAAACCTTATTGGCATCGTTGTTCAAACATCGTCCTTTGTACACTTGTTTCATGTGCTGTTTTCCTATTTACTTTTTGCACATCTGATCGGGAAGTTACGGGGAATGCGCTAACTATACGCTGCCTGGCTGCTGGCGTAGCTCGACGTAGCCCGGTTGGTTCATGTCCGCTGCTTCGCTCCTCCCTACCTCTCCGCCACACCCCGATACTCTCGCGGCACTTCTAATTTTACGACTATTTATTTGTTCACATTTGGCGTTTAAACTTGCGCTGGGCACATGCAGTTTTCACCTTAGCATTCTACTGCCTGCTACGAATATTCCTACCTAACTTTAACCGAATCCAAGTGTAACACATGTATGTGTTCCCTCGTTAGAAAAATAGAAATGAGGTATATTTCTTATTATATAATTTGTATTTCCTATCAAGGATCTAAATCGATCAGATTCCAGCAATGCATGTCGGACTACCATCAAGTAGCGAAGAATTGAACTGATACATAGTATTTTCATTGATGCTGTCACGGCCCGTTATATGTAGACATGATAATAGGTTTTCGCCGTGGCAAGAAAATAAGGTGAAATTCTTTACGTTTCGCAGAAAAATTTGTTCCGCGTCTTCAGAAGTTAATCTGGACTGTTCGCGAGGAAGACTTCTCTGTAAAGGATTTCACCTTGTTTTTTTCACACGGTAAAGCCCAAAAGCTTATAATCATGTCTGACACACAAAACGTCTTCAGTGTTTCCACCTGCAGCGCTTCAATGGCAAACTCACCCAGGATGGGTGTCAGTGATCTTCAGTGCCACGGTGACAATGTGTCGCACTTGATGTCGTTAATTACACTGACTGACAGAGCAAATGCAACACCAAGAAGGAGTGGTCAGAACTTTATGCCAATTGCAGGGTAGACTGACGTCACTGAGGTATGCTCATGATGTGAAATGCGCCGCTGTGCTGCGCACGTAGCGAACGATAAATGGGACACGGCGTTGGCGAATGGCCCACTTCGTACCGTGATTTCTCAGCCGACAGTCACTGTAGAACGTGTTGTTGTGTGCCACAGGACACGTGTATAGCTAAGAATGCCAGGCCGCCGTCAACGGAGGCATTTACAGCAGACAGACGACTTTACGAGGGGTATGGTGATCGGGCTGAGAAGGGCAGGTTGGTCGCTTCGTCAAATCGCAGTCGATACCCATAGGGATGTGTCCACGGTGCAGCGCCTGTGGCGAAGATGGTTGGCGCAGGGACATGTGGCACGTGCGAGGGGTCCAGGCGCAGCCCGAGTGACGTCAGCACGCGAGGATCGGCGCATCCGCCGCCAAGCGGTGGCAGCCCCGCACGCCACGTCAACCGCCATTCTTCAGCATGTGAAAGACACCCTGGCTGTTCCAATATCGACCAGAACAATTTCCCATCGATTGGTTGAAGGAGGCCTGCACTCCCGGCGTCCGCTCAAAAGACTACCATTGACTCCACAGCATAGACGTGCACGCCTGGCATGGTGCCGGGCTAGAGCGACTTGGATGAGGAAATGGCGGAACGTCGTATTCTCCGATGAGTCACGCTTCTGTTCTGTCAGTGATAGTCACCGCAGACGAGTGTGGCGTCGGCGTGGAGAAAGGTCAAATCCGGCAGTAACTGTGGAGCGCCCTACCGCACCGCTAGACAACGCGGCATCATGGTTTGGGGCGCTATTGCGTATGATTCCACGTCACCTCTAGTGCGTATTCAAGGCACGTTAAATGCCCACCGCTACGTGCAGCATGTGCTGCGGCCGGTGGCACTCCCGTACCTTCATGGGCTGCCCAATGCTCTGTTTCAGCAGGATATTGCCCGCCCACACACTGCTCGCATCTCCCAACAGGCTCTACGAGGTGTACAGATGCTTCCGTGGCCAGCGTACTCTTCGGATCTCCCACCAATCGAACACGTGTGGGATCTCATTGGACGCCGTTCGCAAACTCTGCCCCAGCCTCGTACGGACGACCAACTGTGGCAAATGGTTGACAGAGAATGGAGAACCATCCCTCAGGACACCATCCGCACTCTTATTGACTCTGTACCTCGACGTGTTTCTGCGTGCATCGCCGCTCGCGGTGGTCCTACATCCTACTGAGTCGATGCCGTGCGCATTGTGTAACCTGCATATCGGTTTGAAATAAACATCAATTATTCGTCCGTGCCGTCTCTGTTTTTTCCCCAACTTTCATCACTTTCGAACCACTCCTTCTTGGTGTTGCATTTGCTCTGTCAGTCAGTGTATTTGCCGGTTAGACAGAAAGGCAAATGCTGTTCTTTCTTCTCCTACACTCCTCATGCATGGCTTCTAAATTGACCTTTGTAATAATCACCTGTGATTACTGTATGACTGCTATAGAGAGACTTTTAAACTTTAAACTTTACTTTATTATAACTTGTAATGTTAAGCTAGTAGTAAGCTCAACCTATAGTATTGTAAGCCGTAGCGTTAAGCACTGCGAAGTACTTAAGTTGTGTGTGAATTTGTATATGAGGATGCTGCATTTAGAATGTTAAACTTGTAATATTTTCTTTCCACGGAATGGCTTGATTTACTCTTGTTGATGGTTTTGTTGTTGTTGTTGTTGGTAATTATGTTTTAAATTTACTTTATTATCACACTTCTGTAAGTGACCATTGTCACCGGGATATTTCCTAATTGCGATGTATTTGTTAATAATAATAATAATAATAATAATAATAATAATAATAATAATAATAATAATAATAATAATAATAATAATAATAATAATAATACACCGTCCCTTAGGATCGCGTACATATAGCGAGAAAAGAAATATTATTTCTAATGCCAGACCAACTCCTCAATGAACTTTTTTCCCTGCTATTTTAACTTCGCACCAACACATAGAAGATTTTTAGTGATGGACGGATGGGAAAGGGCTAGGATTGGGAAGGTAGCGATTGTGACCTTAATTAATGTATAGTTCTAGCATTTGGCTGGTGTGAAAATGGGAAACCACGGAAAACTATCGTCAGAGCTGCCATCGGTGGGATTCAAACCTACCATCTCCCGAATTCAAGCTCACAGATGCTCGACCCTAACCGCACAGCCAACTCGCTCGGTACTCCTGATTTAAAATACTGGAAGACTACATCAGATAGATGTTTTCGAAAGGCATTTTAATGTACGAGTATCATGCTAGTGAAGAACTATCAAACTTAACGTGTTCTTGGAAAAGAATCGACATGTAGATGCAACACCACTTTTGGCGGATCTTCAAATACACTACTTTCAAGTAACTTTTTCCACATTTATTATTACTATTCTATAATTATACACTGCCGAAAAAACCCAAGGCATACTGAGGGGTTGTTAGTGATTCATTTGTGAAAGACATCGATAATCAAAAGGCGCTCAGTTGGCCTGTTCGCACGCACTCTGTTTTGACTTTGTAGGCAGTAACTGTGCTGAGGTTAGAGGTGAACAGTGTTTGCAACATTCATTCTAGGGTACAACCAAGCCCTGCTGACTAGTAGGTACTCCTGTTGAGCAACTGCAGCCATTTGAACGCGGTCGCATTGTGGGCCTGTGGGAACTGGATGCCTGCATATTAAAAAATGCTATTTGTTCGGGGCGTCGACCTATAGAGATCTTTTACCCCTACTTGCACTATGTGATATGAACCTGCGTGTAATTGGAATGGAGGAAGTGTAGAGTGTTCAATGTGAGGAAAGGAACGTTAAGGACGACACAAACACCCAGTCCCCAGGCCAGGGATATTAATAATTTAAATTAACAACACCCGACTCCTCAATGAACTTTTTCGCTACTATTTTAACTTCGTACTAACACATTGAAGATTTTAAGTGATGGAGGGATGGGAAAGGGATAGGATTGGGAATGTAACGGTCGTGGCCATCGAACCCGGGGCCGCCGGGTGACACGTGACACAGCGGGGCCGAACATTGCTGCACTTGTTAGGCACAATGTATCGGTGGTGTGTCGCTGCTTTCAGCAGTGGTCTGTGGATCATTCCCACACCCGTAGACCAGGCTCCGGACGTCCGCGTAGTACGGACGCACGTCAAGATCGATGCATTGTGCGAGCAGCGTTCGCTGACCGAACATTATGCAGAAACGAAATCCGGTCACACGTTGCACTTGTTGTGTCACCAAAGACCAATTGGGAACCGTCTGCTTGCAGCAGGATTACGATCACGTGTGCCTCTGGCCAGGCCAGCACCTCCTAGAGAACAAGGCCTGGCAATACGAATGAGAGTAGCTGATGACGTATGTCCAAATGGGCTCATGCCAGTAAGTTACTGGCAGTAACTCATGTAGCTTGTTGCCGCTTGGAGTATTAGGACGCGTTTCCCCTGTTATGTGTGTTTTTCATCGATTATATTAATCTTAATCGAGTCTTGTGTGTTAACACTCGCTTAATATTCCTATTAGTGTAAGTTCAGTTAAAGGTGTTAGTACTTATAAATTGTTACTATTAATAAATTGTGTTTAAAGTGCCGGCATGGCCGCCACGCGAGGTTAAAACTGAGTATATTTTTAACGGTGTGTTGTTGTGAATTGCGATCACTGTTTTTCAAATTATGAATAACGATGCCTCAGAAATGCAGTGTTCCAAATTGTAAGGGCAATTATCGCACTGCCCCTAAAGTGAGTGTTTTCTCATTTCCAACTGACGACTCGGAGAAAGCTAAGTGGTTAAGAGCTATTCGCCGAGATAATTTCGTTCCTTCCAAAAATGCAAAGGTAAGTCTTAGTTATTAGTGTGTTATATCTGATTTCAATCATTCAATGACGTAAGTTGTCGAATTGTCCTTGAAATGGAGCCCTGTGTTGTAGGTGTGCGAGCTCCATTTCAAAACTCATGAGGTTGATTGGACGACCAGCATCTATGATGAGAGAAATGGGAAATTATTGACTGCACCTTTATCTAATCCAAGGCTTGTGAAAGGTTTGTGGATAGGTCTCTTATATCTTTGCTATTTATAAATGAAATAGATTTTTCGGGGTGATTTATATTTTACTGATTTAAGCATTTGCTGTATTGAATTTACCAGTTATTATATTTAGTTTTGGATGTGTTGAGTATTCACATTACTTTATAGGACTACTGTTGTAGGTAAAATGATATTCTGGGAAAACTTATAGGGCTTAAATTATAAAGGCATGTAAGGTATTGGGTTTCAAGTATTCCTTCTCTGCTGGACCCTTAACTGCAAGTGAGGCAGTTCTATTTATTATATCGCATGAGGGAATATACCTCTTAGTGTGAGTTAATATTTTTAGTTCAGGCTGGAAAGCAATGTTATTGTGTTTATTGCAGTTATAGTTAGGTTATGTAAAATTATTGTAAATTACATTCACTCAATGATTTTGTCTGTCTCCTTGTGTGCTATCCATTATATATTAAAATCAACCAGATATATCTAAGACATGACATGGTCCTGTGAAGTAAGTGATGCCATGAATTAATAGATGAGTGCATTTATACCTAGGTGAATGCATTATAATTTGGTCTAAACGTTTTAGGAGCTGTTCCTTCTCAGTTTTCAAACTGCCCAGAGTACTTGTCTGATACCACATCTGCCCACCGAGAAGCTCCAGATGATAGGTGTCGTCGAGAAGACAATGAAAGTTTGGCCAAGGCTCTTGCTCAAAGTTTAATACATATAATCAAGAAATGCCATGTAGCCTACTGTATACATCTTCAGGCAAATAATTGTTGTGTCACAGTGACTGATAGTAGTGAATATTTTCTAAACTAGAAAAAACTTGCATTTATATTGGTGTGTTATTTGCTGGCTTTGTGTCTCATGGTAGCCAATTGAGGTCTTACAAGATTTTTCACTTCTTGTGTTAATAATATGAAGTATTTATTTTTAAATGCATATTACAACATAAAATTGTTATAACTTCATCTCATGTATTTCATAGGGTACTTTTACTACTTTTGATGTCCGGTTCCATGGCTAAACGGTTAGCGTGCTGGCCTTTGGTGACAGAGGTCCCGGGTTCGATTCCCGGCAGGGTCGGGAATTTTAACCTCAATTGGTTAATTTCACTGGCACGGGGGCTGGGTGTAAGTGTCGTCTTCATCATCATTTCATCCTCATCACGACGCGCAGGTCGCCTACGGGAGTCAAATAAAAAACCTGCCTCTGGCGAGCCGAACTTGTCCTCGGACACTCCCGGCACTAAAAGCCATACGCCATTTCATTACTACTTATGATAAAAACGTAATACTGTCTACTAAATCTCTCAATGCAATGGTTGGTTGCCTTTGTTAATTTAAAAATTGCAATATTTTTGTTTGAATTGGTAACAAGTGTTTGAGTACCTGTGGCAACACAAGTGCTCCAACACTGAAACTTGTGGTAATTGTGCTACTTGTTTTGCAACAATTATCATCCAATTGCTAATGCTGGGGTGGGTTTGTAGGTTCCAGAAACTCCTACCTGGTATGGGTATGGTATTATTGAACTTGTGATATGCTTGTGGAATACTTGAGTATGTAGGCTAAGGGGGTTGTATTTTAATTTTGTACATGCCAAATTATTTATTATGTTGATAATGTGACAATATTTAGAAGTTTCTTGAGCTATTCTTTAATTTTTCATGCAACAAGGTCTCTGTATCTACAGTATGTACTTCTCGACACATTGCCAAATTTAGTAACTTAGCTGTATTTTCCATAGTAGTTTCTTTAGAAGAGAACACAGTAATATCACAAGAGCACTTTTATTTTATCGTATTTATTGCCAGGTGTCATGTTTTCAGGGAGTGATGTTACCTTTGAGAGGGCACCATTTGTGTTAAACAGGCATTTTGTTATCAAAAAAGGCTTTCACGGCCGCAGATCTTATAATCACAGGAATAGAACCAGCTTTTGGGTGGTTAGGCTGTGTGCATTATGCAGAGTTTCGTCCAGGCGTGCCATTTGGACTCATCAGCTGGAATGGGACGCCCCTCCAGGACTCTGCTTAGCAGTGGCAGACCAAACTGCTGCTGCTGAGGTTATTTCATTCCTGTCCTTTGACAGGCGGGCCGTCAGCTAAACCAGTAGCTCTTTGGCCTTTGTTTGTTGACTTATTGATACTTGGCTTTAAACGTGGTTGTATGTGTTGTACATACGTCATTATTTATTGTTGACTTGGCGCAGAGATCGCCGGACCACCAAGGGGAACCCACCCACGGAGAGGACCCCACCCACGGAGAGGACCCCCCCCCATAGTCTTCCCCCGCTAGACCCCGTTTATTGAATTCTTTCTTTGTACATTTATATTTACATATATTTACATTTGGTAATTGTTTCCTTGAGTTTCTTCTTTGGTTAGAGTCTTTAAGTCCTTCTTGCTGATCGTATTCACTACATATGTATCAATTTACAATAATTACATATCAAGCACAAGTTATATATTTTACACATTTTTAAAGGTAAATTTGTTGTTTCGTGGAGCCTCTTGCTTGGCTATAGTTTTTACGTCCATGTGGCCCCGCCGTGTTAGCAAATCAAGTTTGCTAACCTGCTAAAGGAGAAATGACTTCTCCGTTTAAAAAATGCTCCCCCATTGGAGATACAATATCAAAAAAAGGCTTTCACGGCCGCAGATCTTATAATCACAGGAATAGACCCAGCTTTTGGGTGGTTAGGCCGTGTGCATTATGCAGAGTTTCGTCCAGGCGTGCCATTTGGACTCATCAGCTGGAATGGCACGCCCCTCCAGGACTCTGCTTAGCAGTGGCAGACCAAACTTACTTACTTACTTAAACAAGTTATTTCATTCCCCTCTTCAGGCTAGGAGGGGCGGGCCATCAGCTCTTAGGCCGTAGAGCGGGAAAATAATGGAAGAGTTAGAAACTGAAAAACGTAGGTGTGTGTCGTACACACCGGAAAAGGAAAAAAAGAGAATGAAGCTGGCGTAAGGGCACCATCACAACAAGCCGGGACCCAGGGCGAAGCCCCCCAAAGAACCCCGCGCAGGCAAACCCCCGCGAGCACAAGAGGGAAAGGAGAGGAGAATTTTATTAAGAGTAACGTATCTCTGGCACGCATTACAGAAAGAGATTGTTACAGTGAATATGTACAATAGTATTTACATAGAGTGTGGAGGGACGGGTAGGGTGGTGGGGGGGGAAGGTATAGGGAGAAGGACACGGGTAGGATTGGAGAAGGAGATAATAGAGGTTAGTGGTGATGTTAGTGATGGAAGTGGCAAGGAGACGGAGAAGTTCCAGGATAGAGAGAGGCGGGAGGCTGGAAGGAGGCGGCGGTTGGGTGGGTGGCGGTGGAGGGAGTGAGCGAGAAAGGGTGGGGTGGGGAGGAGAGCGGACGGTGCGGGGAGGGGAACGAGAAGGCTCCACACGATAGGTTCGCCGGTGAAGATGAACGCCATCAGTAAGCAGGCGGTGGACGTCTTCATGGGAAGGAAGCTGAAGGCGAACCATATACGTCGGGCCTTGAGCGTTGAGGATGCGAAAAACTCGCCGTGCCGGAACGCCTGCCAGGTGAAGATCGTTCAAAAGGTCGTGTTCAGCAATAGCAGGGTCAACGCCACGAAGAACACAACTGAATGATGTAGGTTGTTGAGCAGCCGTGGGATCGCCAGACTCAGGTGGAGAGACCGGCTGAGCAGGTGTGGCGGTATCCATGAGCTCCGTAGGGGGCAGGGTGGGACTGTGAACGGTCGTAGAGAGGGAGGAGGGGGGGCTAGACATGATTGGAGAAGGATGACTGAAGGTGAGAGTGGCAGTGGAAGAAGACGGGGAGAGATGAACAGAAGTAGTGACAATGGTAGTGGTGGTGGTGGAGGTAGTAGAAAGAGGAGGTGAGAAAGGAGGGACGGAAGGAGGAGTGGGGGGAGCCGTGACATCGAGAGGGAAGTCAGGATCGGAGGCCAGTTGTTGCAAAATATGGTCAGGAGTAGGAAGAGCTTGATACCCGCGATGAAAGAGCAGGAGGTCACCACGAAGGACGGCATAATATGCCAGTTGCGGGTCGCGAAAGAAGACCACAACATCCGGTGAAGGCTGGCCAGAGGAAGCATCCTGTAGACGTAGAACCACGCGAACATCGACCCCGGAGTTGCAAAGCCATTGACGAATTGCTTCAGGAGAGTATGCTGTGTCCACGTTCTTGACGAGACAGGAAGAAGCCATAGTGGGGAGGCGACAGCCAACAAGGCGGCAGACCAAACTGTGTGGCCCCGCCGTGTTAGCAAATCAAGTTTGCTAACATGCTAAAGGAGAAATGACTTCTCCGTTTAAAAAATGCTCCCCCATTGGAGATACAATATCAAAAAAGGCTTTCGCGGCCGCAGATCTTATAAGATTAATTACTTAATTGATCTCATGTGTGTCATATCTATACTATGCAGCTGGTTCATAAAGCGTGAAATGAGTAGTTCAATGTGTGTTCTGCTATATTTTTATTAATGGCAGGGATGCAAGTTCTTAATATGGTTTCTTAGGACTTTAACAATAACTGTTCATAGAGATTTCCTTTTATATTGTCTTATATCATGTTCACCTCATGTCCATTTCAATTTTAAGCAACCTGGTGAAGTTAAATTGAAAACAATTTCAGAAAGTGTCTGGGTGAATGTCAGTTCAAATGTTATCAGAACTGGCATGCTACTTTTCAAATTTAAGTTCATATATTTTAATGTTGTTTTATTTCCAGTTTAATTTCTTTTTTTCTCCTGTTCTGGTTATTTGAATCAGGGCCCAAAATCATATGAGTACATTTATATACACTAGGGAATGCGAATATAATTTTGATGATTTCATGAACAAACTATTGTTGGCATGTACTGTAATCATTCTCTTTGCATAACAGCCAAATTTTTGTGAGCTCTTCGCCCCTTTAATTTATGTTAGGTTTCTATGGAAAAAAAAAATGTTTACCTGTTTTCATGACCGACAACAATGAGCATTACAGCTTGTATATTCCTGGACTGCTACTAATATATTGTAAGTAAGGTAGTTTATATGTTATTATTTTTATTTAATAGCTTTTTCTGTACTTACATGTTGTTTTTGATCTTTTATCTTTGATCAGCAAGTTCAGTATTGTAAAAACTATTTTTTTTGTTAGTGGCTTTACGTCGCACCGACACAGAGAGGTCTTATGGGGAGTTTTATAAAAGGAACTGATCATTTTTGACTCTTAAATATACGACAGAAAGTGTCACATAGGCATATTATTCAAGTTGTTCAGTATCAAGACTCTTAAAAACTTAATTCTATTCTTTTTTGCATGTTTAATTGTTCTTCCTAATTATTCCGGTATATTACTAATTCCGCTTTCGATATGCGCGCCTACGAGAAAGAATATTCGTAAATTGTAGTTTAACCAGCGTATTTTTCAATCATCGTAAGGAATTAGCTTAATCTACTATCCACTCGCGCTGGGCCCATTCGCGTGACGTCACGAATAGTATTGCCAGGTCTTGTTCTCTAGGAGGTGCTGGCCAGGCTACCACTGAAGCCACGACACCACCAAGTACGGCTACTCTGGTGTCGTGAAGGAATGGATCGGAGAAGGGACGAGAGTAAGTTCTGTCTGTATGCAAGTGATGGACGTACACGCGTAGACCTGGTGAGCGGCCTATTCCGGAGTGCATTCACATCCAGGTCCCACCCCAGGCTTCATGATGCTGGGGGCGGTCACAGTTAGTGTTTCTGCAGGGTGACATAACCAGTACTCTCTGCATTGCGCAGGTTGTTGTCCCAGTGCAAGTGATGGACGTACACGCGTACGGCGTAGACCTGGTGAGCTGTCTATTCCGGAGTGCATTCACCCACGACATCCAGGTCCCACCCCAGGCTTCATGATGCTGGGGGCGGTCACAGTTAGTGTTTCTGCAGGGTGACATAACCAGTACTCTCTGCATTGCGCAGGTTGTTGTCCCAGTGCAAGTGATGGACGTACACGCGTACGGCGTAGACCTGGTGAGCGGCCTATTCCGGAGTGCATTCACATCCAGGTCCCACCCCAGGCTTCATGATGCTGGGGGCGGTCACAGTTAGTGTTTCTGCAGGGTGACATAACCAGTACTCTCTGCATTGCGCAGGTTGTTGTCCCAGTGCAAGTGATGGACGTACACGCGTACGGCGTAGACCTGGTGAGCGGCCTATTCCGGAGTGCATTCACATCCAGGTCCCACCCCAGGCTTCATGATGCTGGGGGCGGTCACAGTTAGTGTTTCTGCAGGGTGACATAACCAGTACTCTCTGCATTGCGCAGGTTGTTGTCCAAGTGCAAGTGATGGACGTACACGCGTACGGTGTAGACCTGGTGAGCTGTCTATTCCGGAGTGCATTCACCCACGACATCCAGGTCCCACCACAGGCTTCATGATGCTGGGGGCGGTCACAGTTGGTGTTTCTGCATTGCGCAGGTTGTTGTCCCCGTGCTACTGCCATTTCTTCGACAGGAAGGCGATGAGGTTTTCAACAGGATAATGCACGTCCACATACATCTGCTGCAACGCAACGTGGTCGATGTCGTGTACACCATCTGTCCTGGCCAGCATGATCAACGGATCACGCACGGGACATGATGAAGCGGGAATTGACGCGTTCTCCAGAGCCTGCAAGAACCATAGCGGGAATGCATCAAACGATGGACGATGCTCGGGGCAATCTATCGCAGGATGCCATTCATGATCGTTTGCGTGCTCGAATACACGCATGCATTGCCATCAGAGGGGGGTAAACCGTGTATTGTTGCGACTGTTTGGGCACCCTTTACTGTGACGTGAGTGTTTCATTAGTTCTGAATTTGTAATCATATACGCATGCTATTTCTTAAGTAAGGTCCGTTTGTCAATAGAAACAAAAGAAATAATGATATTGCCAAAACTACTTTATTCTATCCTCTTTACACATTAAGCCATTATTTTACGTAATTTCCGTGTTTGTTTAAACATTTCTCATAGCGTTCCACCATTTTTTGTACTCTTCATCGTAGAAGTCTGCCGCCTGTGACTGAAGCCAATCTCAACTACTGTTTTCACTTCTTCGTTGGTGTCAAACCTCTGACCGGCGAGGAACAGCTTCAAGTAACGGAACAGATGATAATCGCCCGGCGCAAGATCCGGGCTGTATGGAGGGTGATCCCTTTGCTCCCATCCAAAAGATCGGATTAACTCTTCAGTTTGAGCAGCAGAATGAGGTCGTGCATTGAGATGCAGCGACAAAACTCTAGATGGCATTTGGCGACGTCGCTTATTCTTTAAAATTATTTCACACCTTTAATGAAAAGAGATCGGAATAGAACATCATTACTTTCCATAATTCGGTTATAAGAAACACTCGTGCTAAATTTCAGCCCTGCATCTGCGAAATTAACTCATTCGCTGTGATATTGCAATATTGTGTTGAATCATTGAATTATTCACTTGACATTAAACAACAAGTACAATAGCCTTCGTCATAATACATTAATACATACAAATCGATGGTCTAGAAACATGATGTTCCAAGTCCCATTTTTCTCATTTTACAGTAGAAGCGATTACATTTTAGGGCGGTCAGTTTACCTTATTTACTATCATAGGCACATCTTGTTATTTTATTACTTACGCGCGGCTGTGAGCTTGCCTCCGGGAGATAGTGGGTTCGAATCCCACTGTCGGCAGCCCCGAAGATGGTTTTCCGTGGTTTCCCATTTTCACACCAGGCAAATGCTGGGGCTGTACCTAAATTAAGGCCACGGCCGATTCCTTCCAAATCCTAGGCCTTTCCTATCCCATCGTCGCCATACGACCTATCTGTGTCTGTGCGACGTAAACCCACTAGCAAAGAAAAAAAAAAAGAATACTCTCCTATGTAATTATGAGATGTATTAATGAACAACCATTCCAAACGTTGGAAATTAATAGGCCACAGGGAGTTGACGGTGATGGACATAGAACAAAATGGCTTACAGAAATATATTTATTTCGGAGATGACAGACATAGAACATTCATATTAGTTATGGGGGTACAGATCTCTGCACATGGTTATGAGGGTATTTAGGAGTTGTAGTAAGGATGTAAAGGAGGATGCATATAAGTCTCTGGTAAGACCCATACTAGAATATGGGACCCTCACCAGTATTACCTGATTCAAGAACTGGAAAAAATCCAAAGAATAGCAGCTCGATTTGTTCTGGGTGATTTCCGACAAAAGAGTAGCGTTACAAACATGTTGCAAAGTTTGGGTTGGGAAGACTTGGGAGAAAGCAGACGAGCTGCTCGATCAAGTGGTATGTTCCGAGCTGTCAGTGGAGAGATGGCGTGGGAGGACATCAGTAGACGAATAAGTTTGAGTGGTGTCTTTAAAAGTAGGAAAGATCACAATATGAAGATTAAGTTGGAATTCAAGAGGACAAATTGGGGCAAATATTCGTTTATAGGAAGGGGAGTTAAGGATTGGAATAACTTACCAAGGGAGATGTTCAATAATTTCCCAGTTTCTATGCGATCATTTAAGAAAAGGCTAGGAAAACAACAGATAGGGAATCTGCCACCTGAGCTACTGCCCTAAATGCAGATCAGTAGTGACTGAGTGATGATGTGCGTTATATTTATTTTAGCAAATAATTTTAATACACTTTTGTTTTCAACTTCTGATCTCATTGATACAAGTTTCACTTCAGGAAACAGTTCCATACTTCTTTTCTCTTCTAATGAGAAATACTTGTAATGTGACTTAATGTCGTTTACGTTTTTCGCATCAATTTTACCGGTTGCAGTGCTAATTACTTTTGGTTGTGGTAAACTTACAGTAGAATTAGACCTCGTCTTAGTGTGCACTAAAGGCTACGGTAATTTCCTTAAAATCACTATCTGAAAATGAGCATTTCTATTTCGCTGAACTACTACCTTTTTCATATTATATATGCTTTAATTTTGAGTATGGCACTTTGTTTATATTTGGTTTAAGAGCAACTGATTTAGCATAAAAATCAAAAGCATCTGTTGGCACGATTTGGCTAATTTTGAATTTCTTATTTGACCTACAGTTCAGATTAACGCTGAACACTGACAATGGACTGTTGAGTTCCATATTTCTAATGTGTCGTCCTATAACTGCATGCATTGAATCAACCTCTTGAACAGCACTATGACCAGGTTCTTGGTATTTATGTTCTAACATATTTATGTTATGGTAGTTGCTTTCAAAAAATTAATTAAAGCAGTAGACAGTACGGTCCGGAAATTAATAGGAAGTATTTACATAGAACAACACGGTTCTGTTGATATCGGGTGTTTTATATGGGTCTCCTCCACTTCTGTCATTCACAGCATGGCTCTCGATATGGAACATTCGCTGAACTTCATAACTAATATTGTCCGACTCGTTGGCTGAATGGTCAACGTACTGGCCTTCGGTTCAGAGGGTTCCGGGTTCGATTCACGGCCGGGTCGGGGATTTTAATCTTCATTGGTTACTTCCAATGGCCCGGGGGCTGGGTGTTTGTGCTGTCCCCAACATCCCTGAAACTCACACACCGCACATAAAACTATCCTCCACCACAATAACACGCAGTTACCTACATATGGCAGATGCCGCCCACCCTCACCGGAGAGTATGCCTTACAAGGGATGCACTCGGCTAGAAATAGCCACACGAAATTAAATTAATAACTAATATTTTAATAAAAATGGGCTTACAGCAGTATGGTTCTAGTCGATCGATATATAGTTATTCTCCATATAAACTAAACGAGATTACTCCAATAATTAAACAATGTAAACCTCAATAAATTTTGGATAAAACAACTTCTATCAAAAATAATTTACGCTATTAAAAAGTAAACAATTAACTGGCAGATATGAGAATAACACAAAAATAATTACAGTACTGTAAAAAAGATGTCAATCGGCGGTGCAGTGGTGATGCTGTTGTCCATCCACGCTCCCAGTCTGTTCATCTCGGCTTTGAATCCTGGTAACATCTGGCAGAGGACTCTCATCCAGTTCAATGCGTGGTGGCCATTCAAATTAAATCAGAACAAAAACAACGTCATTGAATACAGTTATAGATAGCACATTTAAATATTTAAGCAAATACGATGCGGTTTCTATTTATGCCATGGATTGACGAACTACCACCTTTAAAGACGAAGTTTGAAAGTGTTCAATGGGAGCTGATGTAGTTCTTGATTTAACTTGTTGTATAGGGTTATATTTAACACAGTATTATATATATTTTCAGTTTTATTTAACCTACACAGCGGCATATCGAGATGGTAGGATGACCTGGCACCATGGGTATGTACGGTGTTCGGACATCCTGGCAAATCATTACTGGGTTTACTCTTCGTATATACTAGAAGATTATGTGTGTATACACTGATTACTATAAGGATGGCCCGGCTCCATGGCTAAATGGTTAGCGTCCTGGCCTTTGGTCACAGGGGTCCCGGGTTCGATTCCCGGGAGGGCCGGGAATTTTAACCATCATTGGTTAATTCCCCTGGGTGTATGTGCCATCCTCATCATCATTTCATCCTCATCACGACGCGCAGGTCGCCTATGGGAGTCAAATCAAAAGACCTGCACCTGGCGAGCCGAAGTCCTCGGCCACATCCCGGCAATAAATGCCATACGCCACTTTCTCGCCGTTTATCACAAAAACTGTAATAAATAGGGCCCGGATGTTTATGGCATGCAATGTTTTAATTCTTTATATTATTTCCAAGGAAAATACGAGTTAAGAATGTTTTTATCTACGGTGACTAAAATTATGCAATTTTCACGGGTCATATGAAGTCATATTTTCGCTATTTTAACGTTTTTTGTAATTTACTGGTATTTTTTCATATTATGATAATATTTCGCCGTGCATTTTAGTGTTCTTGTCATATTTTTCCATACCTGCTTTCAATCGTCTCAAAGACGGCCTTTTCACGTCTCCTAATTATTGCCCTGGATTTCTTATCTTTCTTAGAAATATATATTTATGTGAATTAGGAGGCTAAGCTGTATACAAAGAAACAGTTGGGTAGAAAGCTACAGGAAGGTGAGCCTCAATGGAACTCTAATGATTTGACGTATTTTAATATGGCCAAATAACCGCCTGTTGCCATTTCTTGATGGATGCAGTATTTTTGTATCCGTCTCTTGGCACAGGCCAGAGCAAAGTGTAGTTTCCACCGAAGTCCCAGTCTCATCCATGGCTGTGACAATATGGAAGCTGCTGGGGGTGTGGGTGGTGCTGAGTAATGACATTTGGGGCACAACTAGTGTCTATGAAAGGTGTTGCTCATAGGATCAGTCGTGCTGCAGTGGCACCTTCTGGTCCAGTGAGGAAGGCAACTGCAAACTACCTCACTCCTCATCTTGCCTAGTACGCCTCATTTGGGCTCTGCGATTGGTTTTTGCAGTTTCCCCATAGCCTTTGGTGGTGCTATTTGAGGATTCAACCAGCCTCTGGGCTGATGACCTAACAGGCACAGGCAACATCCTGCGATGCAGAGCGGTCTTTTTCCCAGTACAAGTCAATGTTGCCTGTAAACAGATCGTTCCAAATTGAAAACTTTAAAATATATGCAGTTTGCTATTGTAATTCTTTCTGATCGCTCATCAAAGTGTGACATTTATTCCATTCTGTGCATAGTTGAGAGTTACCTCTGGATTGAGTAATTAAATAAATTCAAAGTATAATAATAAAATTAATATTATTATTTATTTATTATTGAATGTTTTAGATTTTAAAAGTATACTTTCCGTATAATGTTAATTTAAACGGGGGATGCCTGGCCGAGGCGGTAAGGGCGTGGGTTCGAATCCCCGTCAGGAAGTCGTAAAATTTAAGAAACGAGATTTCCACTTCGGGAAGTGCACATGGCCCGAGGTTCGCTCAGCCGATACCAAAAATGAGTACCAGGTTAACTCCAGGGGGCAAAGGCGGCTGGGCCTATATCTAACCACTTTACTTCATCAAGTGCGGAGGTTACAAATAGTGGAAGGGCCTTCATGGCCTGTAACGGAGATGACTTTACTTTGCTTTGTTAATTTAAACAGCGGCAAGGTTTTGGAGATTTCGAAAATGTGACCAAAAAACTTTAAAGTCATTTTTATTGTCATATTTTAATACTTCTTTAGGTCATAATTGCTTGCATATTTCTAACATTTTTAGGTCATAAACATCCGAGCGTCCGCCTCTGTGGTGCAGTGGTTAGTGTGATTAGGTGCCACCCCCGGAGGCCCGGGTTCGATTCCCAGCTCTGTCACGAAATTTGAAAAGTGGTACGAGGGCTGGAACGGGGTCCCTGAGCTTCGGGACGTCAACTGAGTAGACGTGAGTTCGATTCCCACCTCAGCCATCCTGGAAATGGTCTTCCGTGGTTTTCCGTGGTTTCCCACTTCCCCTCCAGGCAAATCATTACCTGTTTACCTTCCAGGGTTGGTTTTCCCTCGGACTCAGCGAGGGATCCACCTCTACCGCCTCAAGGGCAGTGTCCTGGAGTTTCAGACTCTGGATCAGGGATACAACTGGGGAGGATGGTCAGTACCTCGCCCAGGTGGCCTCACCTGCTATGCTGAATAGAACCTTTGCTAGGGCATAGGGAGTTTGGAAGGGATAGACAAGGAAGAGGGAAGGAAGCGGCCATGGCCTTAAGTTAGGTATCATCCCGGCATTTGCCTGGAGAGGAAGTGGGAAACCACGGAAAACCACTTCCAGGATGGCTGAGGTGGGAATCGAACTCACCTCTACTCAGTTGACCTCCCGAGGTTGAGTGGACCCCGTTCCAGCCCTCGTACCACTTTTCAAATTTCGTGGCGGAGCCGGGAATCGAACCCGGACCTCCGGGGATGGCAGCTAATCACACTAACCGTTACACCACAGAGGCGGAAAATCTCAGGTATCGAGTTTTGTAAATAATAATAGCGGAGTCAATTCATTCGCTGAGTAATAATAAATTTCATGTGGCTATTTCTAGCCGAGTGCAGCCCATGTAAGGCAGACCCTCCGATGAGGGTGGGTGGCATCTGCCATGTGTAGATAACTGCGTGTTATTGTGGTGGAGGATAGTGTTATGTGTGGTGTGTGAGTTGCAGGAATGTTGGGGACAGCACAAATACCCAGCCCCCGGGCCATTGGAATTAACCAATGAAGGTTAAAATCCCCGACCCGGCCGGGAATCGAACCCGGGACCCTCTGAACCGAAGGCCAGTACGCTGACCATTCGGCCAACGAGTCGGACATTCGCTGAGTGAAGAAATTACGAGTTATTATTTGAGCCGGCTAGGATATCGATAAAAATGGTCGCATTATATAAGAGAAAGACTCTTTGTCAGGAAACAGTAGTGGTAATGGAAATCTAATGTTATGCATTTTGCAGAATACAGATACTGTGACTGGATGTTTGGGCACACAGAAGGGAGTTTCACAAAATGTGAAAATTATCTAAGGAGAGGTGTCATTATCCGGAATTTTTAAAACTAGTCCTTAAAGTGTTAAGGAGCCCATCATCGATGTCATCCACCACTTTTGGAGAGGAAAATGTCAGTGAAAACATAAAAAATAAGAATTCTTAAAATATGACATGGTTGTAGTGGAGAAGACACAATCATTGCACATACACAGTCATTTGCAAGTATAATCAATTAAAGTCAATTTCATGATTTCTGTGTTTTAATCTGCGAGAATTACTCAGTTTTTGACATTTATTTATGTCTTTATAAGTTGCGAAGTTCTTGGCTTTCTGTCACACTTAACTACATTCTTTTTCATACGTTACATCAGTCCTCCGCAAACATTTTATTTCGCACCCCTCTTCAGAAGCGTAACATTTCTTGTGCCTCACTAGGCATTAGATTGAATAAAAATTTAACTCACAAGAACTTATAATAATAATAATAATAATAATAATAATAATAATAATAATAATAATAATAATAATAATAATAATAATAATAATAATAATAATAATATCAAGGAGAAATCATTATACCATCCGGATTGGACAGGAAAGCTAATTTAGAAAGAGCCACCAAACTCCTGAAAGCATGCCGAATAACATGGAACCACTACAATAAAAGAGTGATGTCACGAAATGCAAAACTTCGGCATTACAAGACTGTTGTTCTTCCGGAAGCCTTGTATGCCTCAGAAACCACATCTCTAGGAGGCCACTCTAAAATGGATGAAATTGAAAAACAAGAACGAAAAATTCTGAGGAAAATATATGGCCCCGTTAATGTAAATGGTATATGGATGAAAAGGAAGACTGTAGATTTGTACAAAGCAATCGACAAGTTCACCGATACCGTACGCAGGAGACGATTGGAATTCTATGGCCACATCTGTAGAATGGACGACACTAGATATGCAACAAAAAAAAAAAAAAAAAAAAAAAAAAAACTCCTTGGTATAATTAATTCAAAGAAGGTCAAAATAAGCTGGTTTGAGGAAATAAAGCAGGACTTAAAAGAAATGAACATCACAGAAGATATCATCAGGGATCGCAAGGCTTTTGGGAATCTGGTTGCAAAGCACACGTTCACGGAAAAGGCTAAGAGAACCACAGGGAAGCAATGGACGGAAGAACGCAAGAAACAGCATAGTGAGTTCATGAAAGGATTTTGGGAGAAAGGAAAACCATCATCAAGCTAAGAAGTTCCGACGCGCTCTGTAAATGGGCATAACGAAGAAATAATAATAATAATAATAATAATAATAATAATAATAATTGTTTCAGGAGTTTCGTGGATCACAGAGAGATGAAAGAAGGTGCGAGCTTGAATGGGTCTATCTACGATATCAAAATTCATATGAAAATTTAAAATAAAAGTTATATTTCTTTTCAGAAAATCAAACTTAACAACATTCTTCACTTAGTGAAAACAACAGTGTATCAGGTACAAAGACTTAAGAATTATATAAGAATGGAATACCTCATAATAGGGAATTTAACACTTTTGGACTTCAAACACCTAATTTACAAATTTACAATGTCGCCAATGTAGCGTTTACTTCGACACAAGGTTCCAGAGCACTTTGCTCCAACCGTTACAATTTACAGCCTTTCAGAGGCACCCCTCAATATTACAGCAATCTCAGCAATCTCAGAAAAGAGCTCATATGCTCTCCAACTTCAACCAAGGAGGCTGTGCTTCCAATTTCTTACAGCCTACTCAAGGCAACATTACACAAAAAATCTTACAATTTCTGGCCTCTCTAGGCCCAACCTACAATTTACAATTTTTGTATACAGGGGTATGTATTACCCAAACTACTGGGCCTTCGTGGAAAAGAAGAACAGGTTAAATTACGGGCCCAAACACAAAATGTATGGAGGCGTACACTTGCGCTCCTTGAAAACCAAGTACAAAACGCTAATTGGGCTCGCGGCCCGATGTAACAGAGACTAATCCCAAATTACTGAAGTGACTAGAATGAAAGGATACTTTAATGCATTACAGGAAAAGAAACAGTTTCAAAATCGTAGTCACCTCAAGATGAATTGAAGGGGTATTCGAGAGGGTAACGCACTCTCTATCCCCGATTTACAGATTAAGACTTTATGAAATTTTACATGAAAAGGAAGAAGTTTACATTTTAGAAATCAAACAGTTACATAGTTAAAGCTTAGAACCTTCCCCTCGGGCAAGTTTGTGGAGATAGCTACAGAGGTAGGAAGCTTGTGGCCATTATCTGGGCTGATGTTCTGCCTGCCGAAGGATGAGGCACCCCGCCTCCTGTCTTAACACACACACTCAGTACTTCGACGATCAATATGGCAAGCTAGGTTGAAAAAGCCGCCGCTTATATACCCGAGCGATGGTTCGAGAAGGCTTTCGACTAAGTCCGGACACACCCTCTCATTTTTATTGGATAGTTTAAAAGTTACAAGAAGCCTATGATAAGCTGAAAAATAAATACAAAAATTTCTAATTGGCCCGATTCGAAAGCTGGCGGGACGAGAAGGAAGTGTTCTAAACCTTGAAATATCAAAATAAATGAAAGTTAATTTAGCTGAGAAAACATAATAACACAAAACTTCTTAAATCACTAGTTCTTCCACCGTGCACCAGAGTGCATGACCACAGTTTTTGTAAGGACATCTATGGAGAAAATTTCAAACTTTTTGCTGCACAGCAAAAAAAATAAATGATTCTAGACAGTTTAGGAAACATTAAAATAACGCAATACTCTGTTATTTATGAGTGACATCTTCCTATTAATGTCCCAACTTCATGCACTAGCTGTTTCAAGATTTGTATGAGAGATAGATAGCGTTCCTTAAGGCGCTTCTTTTAAATGTGTGGAGTTGAGGTGTACCTCCCGGTAAGATAATAATAATAATAATAATAATAATAATAATAATAATAATAATAATAACTAGAGGACTCATGTTACTCCGCACAATTCGTTATAAATAGGTCAGATAACTCATCTTGATATGTCCGTCATATTTTGTTAAGAATGAAGCCATACTTTTCAGTGTCGACTTTTCAGTCTATCAAACACACTGCAATTACAATATATATTATATATTATAACACTATAAACATATCTGTAAAAATACACACTGTAAGAATAGTGCATAAAATAGTGTATAATAGTGTACACACTGTAAAAATAGTGTATAAAATAGTGTATAATAGTGTGTATTTTCAAAGATATGGTTATAGTGTTATGATTTAAATTGTAATTGCAGTGTGTTTGACAGCTTTTGTTTTTTCGATGATACAGACCACTATCTGATCTGTAGTGAACTAAGTATCTCTAGGCCTAAGGTAGAGAAAGTGAAATCTGTCTGCAAACGAATAAGGGTAGAAAATCTCCAGGACGAGGAAATTAGACAGAAGTACATGGATATGATTAGTGAGAAGTTTCGAACAGTAGACATTAAGCAGGTTCAGGATATAGAAAGTGAATGGGTGGCATATAGGGATGCTGTAGTAGAAACAGCCAGGGAATGCCTTGGAACAACTGTGTGTAAAGACGGGAAAAGGCGAACATCTTGGTGGAATGATGAAGTGAGAGCAGCTTGTAAACGTAAAAAGAACGCTTATAAGAAATGGCTCCAAACAAGGGCCGAGGCAGATATGGAGTTGTATGTAGATGAAAGAAACAGAGCGAAACAAATAATTATTGAATCCAAAAAGAAGTCATGGGAAGATTTTGGTAATAACCTGGAAAGGCTAGGTCAAGCAGCGGGGAAACCTTTCTGGACAGTAATAAAGAATCTTAGGAAGGGAGGGAAAAAGGAAATGAACAGTGTTTTGAGCAATTCAGGTGAACTCATAATAGATCCCAGGGAATCACTGGAGAGGTGGAGGGAATATTTTGAACATCTTCTCAATGTAAAAGGAAATCATCCTGGTGGTGTTGTGAACAGCGAAGCTCAAGGGGAGGAGGAAAATGATGTTGGTGAAATTATGCTTGAGGAAGTGGAAAGGATGGTGAATAAACTCCATTGTCATAAAGCAGCAGGAATAGATGAAATTAGACCTGAAATGGTGAAGTATAGTGGGAAGGCAGGGATGAAATGGCTTCATAGAGTAGTAAAATTAGCGTGGAGTGTTGGTAAGGTACCTTCAGATTGGGCAAAAGCAGTAATTGCCCCTATCTATAAGCAAGGGAACAGGAAGGATTGCAACAACTATCGAGGTATCTCACTGATTAGTATACCAGGCAAAGTATTCACTGGCATCTTGGAAGGGAAGGTGCGATCAGTCGTTGAAAGGAAGTTGGATGAAAACCAGTGTGGTTTCAGACCACAGAGAGGCTGTCAGGATCAGATTTTCAGTATGCGCCAGGTAATTGAAAAATGCTACGAGAGGAATAGGCAGTTGTGTTTATGTTTCGTAGATCTAGAGAAAGCATATGACAGGGTACCGAGGGAAAAGATGTTCGCCATACTGGGGGACTATGGAATTAAAGGCAGATTATTAAAAGCAATCAAAGGCATTTATGTTGACAATTGGGCTTCAGTGAGAATTGATGGCAGAATGAGTTCTTGGTTCAGGGTACTTACAGGGGTTAGACAAGGCTGTAATCTTTCACCTTTGCTGTTTGTAGTTTACATGGATCATCTGCTGAAAGGTATAAAATGGCAGGGAGGGATTCAATTAGGTGGAAATGTAGTAAGCAGTTTGGCCTATGCTGACGACTTGGTCTTAATGGCAGATTGTGCCGAAAGCCTACAGTCTAATATCGTGGATCTTGAAAATAGGTGCAATGAGTATGGTATGAAAATTAGCCTCTCGAAGACTAAATTGATGTCAGTAGGTAAGAAATTCAACAGAATTGAATGTCAGATTGGTGATACAAAGCTAGAACAGGTCGATAATTTCAAGTATTTAGGTTGTGTGTTCTCCCAGGATGGTAATATAGTAAGTGAGATTGAATCAAGGTGCCGTAAAGCTAATGCAGTGAGCTCGCAGCTGCGATCGACTGTATTCTGTAAGAAGGAAGTCAGCTCCCAGACGAAACTATCTTTACATCGGTCTGTTTTCAGACCAACTTTGCTTTACGGGAGCGAAAGCTGGGTGGACTCAGGATATCTTATTCATAAGTTACAAGTGACAGACATGAAAGTAGCAAGAATGACTGCTGGTACAAACAGGTGGGAACAATGGCAGGAGGGCACTCGGAATGAGGAGATAAAGGCTAATTTAGGAATGAACTCGATGGATGAAGCTGTACGCATAAACCGGCTTCGGTGGTGGGGTCATGTGAGGCGAATGGAGGAGGATAGGTTACCTAGGAGAATAATGGACTCTGCTATGGAGGGTAAGAGAAGTAGAGGTAGACCAAGACGACGATGGTTAGACTCGGTTTCTAACGATTTAAAGATAAGAGGTATAGAACTAAATGAGGCCACAACACTAGTTGCAAATCGAGGATTGTGGCGACGTTTAGTAAATTCACAGAGGCTTGCAGACTGAACGCTGAAAGGCATAACAGTCTATAATGATAATGTATGTATGTATGTATGTCTGTCATAATCATATTGTTTTACCTGACGTTTTCAATGGCTTTATGAACGTTTTATAAGAGGCGCTTTATGGTATGCCGCAGTTCGTACTCGAAATTCATCCATTCATACGTCATCATACCGTCTGTTTGGTAAAATACTACGCTTTTTTATCCTGCAGTTCTTGATGTAGAACTTGGTGTTGTGTCGCAGAAGGCAATGGTATTTTAAATCGCAATTCTTCTATATAGAACGGTTGTCTTGAAAGTTCATAGGTTAGTCTCGAAGGAGCGTTTGTTGCTAGACAGAGAACTTTTTAAAGGCACATGGCCTTCACTATTTCTAGTGTAGCTAGGTTTAACTTTGATAGGTGTTCTCAGATAATGTCTAAGGCGTATGGCATGATGGGGTCTATTTTTACGTAGACTTTTTCCTCGTAGCAGCATGTAGATTATTAGGAACACTCTGCCATCTGTTAAATATATTTGGAAGCTGGATAAGGTTAGAGGATCAAAGAGTACTTAGCAGGGGAGAGTGTTGTTCCGTGATCAGAGGAAGTGTATACTCTCTGGCTTGACAGGTAGTAACCAATAGAGATGAGAATTATAGGCACTAAAAACAGTTAAAATATGCTGGCATATATGCTCTTAATTAACCAAAATAGGCATGTAAATAGACACTAACGTGTAAAATAGGCAACAAAGTAGGCATGAAAAATTACTTATACACTGACTGACAGAGCAAATGCAACACCAAGAAGGAGCGGTCAGAACTTTATGCCAATTGCAGGGTAGACTGACGTCACTGAGGTATGCTCATGATGTGAAATGCGCCGCTGTGCTGCGCACGTAGCGAACGATAAATGGGACACGGCGTTGGCGAATGGCCCACTTCGTACCGTGATTTCTCAGCCGACAGTCATTGTAGAACGTGTTGTCGTGTGCCACAGGACACGTGTATAGCTAAGAATGCCAGGCCGCCGTCAACGGAGGCATTTCCAGCAGACAGACGACTTTACGAGGGGTATGGTGATCGGGCTGAGAAGGGCAGGTTGGTCGCTTCGTCAAATCGCAGCCGATACCCATAGGGATGTGTCCACGGTGCAGCACCTGTGGCGAAGATGGTTGGCGCAGGGACATGTGGCACGTGCGAGGGGTCCAGGCGCAGCCCGAGTGACGTCAGCACGCGAGGATCGGTGCATCCGCCGCCAAGCGGTGGCAGCTCCGCACGCCACGTCAACCGCCATTCTTCAGCATGTGCAAGACACCCTGGCTGTTCCAATATCGACCAGAACAATTTCCCGTCGATTGGTTGAAGGAGGCCTGCACTCCCGGCGTCCGCTCAGAAGACTACCATTGACTCCACAGCATAGACGTGCACGCCTGGCATGGTGCCGGGCTAGAGCGACTTGGATGAGGGAATGACGGAACGTCGTGTTCTCCGATGAGTCACGCTTCTGTTCTGTCAGTGATAGTCACCGCAGACGAGTGTGGCGTCGGCGTGGAGGAAGGTCAAATCCGGCAGTAACTGTGGAGCGCCCTACCGCTAGACAACGCGGCATCATGGTTTGGGGCGCTATTGCGTATGATTCCACGTCACCTCTAGTGCGTATTCAAGGCACGTTAAATACCCACCGCTACGTGCAGCATGTGCTGCGGCCGGTGGCACTCCCATACCTTCAGGGGCTGCCCAATGCTCTGTTTCAGCAGGATAATGCCCGCCCACACACTGCTCGCATCTCCCAACAGGCTCTGCGAGGTGTACAGATGCTTCCGTGGCCAGCGTACTCTCCGGATCTCTCACCAATCGAACACGTGTGGGATCTCATTGGACGCCGTTTGCAAACTCTGCCCCAGCCTCGTACGGACGACCAACTGTGGCAAATGGTTGACAGAGAATGGAGAACCATCCCTCAGGACACCATCCGCACTCTTATTGACTCTGTACCTCGACGTGTTTCTGCGTGCATCGCCGCTCGCGGTGGTCCTACATCCTACTGGGTCGATGCCGTGGGCATTGTGTAACCTGCATATCGGTTTGAAATAAACATCAATTATTCGTCCGTGCCGTCTCTGTTTTTTCCCCAACTTTCATCCCTTTCGAACCACTCCTTCTTGGTGTTGCATTTGCTCTGTCAGTCAGTGTAATTTAATAACACAATTACTATAAAATAAATTTACAACACGTAACTTTTCAATGTTTTCCGGTAACAGTCTTGTTTCCCTCTCATGAAGAATGTTTTTCTAGTGAGAGAAATATCTCTCAACATCACATGAAGTGACTGAACAAAACTTCAATGTAACCACTTCATCTGGTTTTAGTTAAATTGTTTCATGTACCTCACATCGTACCACCCTGGCTACTTTTACCATCGCTTTCCATCTTGGATTTCTCTGCAGGACCCTATCGAACTTCTCGCTGACAACGGCTACCTTCCCAGAGGTTCAGTTAAAACTTCTCCTGACTTCTTCCACAATCCTAAATGACTCCACTAGGGACATGCCACTCTTCTCCAACTCGGTGATTGCTCCCGGCAGCTTGTTGAAGTTTGAAGATGCACCAGTTTTTGCAGGGGGATATTAGCTCCCAACATTGCAGTGCACAGGTCTGCAGAAAATTGTTGTTTGTCGTTGTTCACAGTGGACTGGTTGATACAGCTTTCTGTACTCGTGTCAGATGCATGGCGATATTTCTATGTTGATGTATATAGTATATTTTTCACATTGAATCTGAAAAAATAAAATTGACTTAAATTACAATGTTCCTATATCTTAATTAAATTTCTACAATTGGGCTGATTGGCAATAATGCTTAGTATAAACATATCATGCATTTGTTTCATAATAGAAAGAAAAAGACTATTAGAGATGATGTTTCGGGAAGTACAAACATTTAAAAAAGGAACAAGAGAATTCGTAATTTACATGGAAATATGTCCTCAAAGAATTTTCAGCTATAATTTGGCAGTATCATGTCGTGTTCACCGGGTGAAAAAAAAATAACAAAAATGACGTGAAACGATACCTACGCAGCGTAGAGGAGAGGTACTTCCTTTATGATTGCCAGGGACCCATCAAGTTGTTCCTAGCTACATTCTTACTTATACAGAAGAATTAAAACGGAGGCACTATAAAACTCAGATTTATGAACATTTTATTTGTTACTATTCGTCGGATTTGGTCAGATGGGTCAGCTGTCATGAAGACTATTTTCTGTTGCCTGAAATAGATCTGCATCATGCTGCTTCTTGGAATCCATCTTGGATTCCACTGCAGGACCCCATCGAAATTCTGGCTGACAACGGCTACTTTCCCAGAGGATGCGTGAAAACTTCTCCTGACTTCTTCCACGATGCTAAATGACTCCACCAGAGGCATGCCAATCTTCTCCAACTCGGTGATTAAATTTTGAAGATGCACCAGTTTATACTGCTGCCGCCCTCGTTGAAAATTAGGAAACGGCATAATCTGAATTGTCCTTGCATTCGCCCATAACCTTACATTTTGTCTTAATTTAGCAAGACTCCAGGGGATGCTAGAGGCTTGTTGGCTACTTCGCGGCCCTAACCTGGGGGCTTACAACCTCCCCCCCCCCCGACTCGCTTTGCTTGCTCCCCAGCGCGACGGTTACTAACCGGACCTCACCAATCTAGACCAACGGTTTTTTCACTGGCCTGGTCTTGTAAAGAGTCTTGTTAGCCTTGTAAAACACGCTGCGACATCGTCCCAGCCATGCCATGTTGTATGTGTAGTGTCTGTGACATTGTCCTAGCCGCACAACATTGGATATGCAACCTATGTTTCGCGAAGGCTTAGCGGAAGCGTAACAGAATTCATTAGAGGTCACACATAGGGCTGGTGAAAGTTACTCTCGATTTAAAAAGCAATTGCATTTCAGAAGAAAATCTCTATTTTCACAGGAAATGAATCACAGTTCAAAATACCGATTTTCATCCACTGTGTGACAAGAGACCACCGGCGTTCTAACTCCTTGTTCAGTAATTAAATGATTATTTACATTTTGCAATATAATTTATTGAAAGTTCACGACTGATACAGCATTGCAACAGAAGAACTTGCCACAATGCATAAGGTGATAGGCATGTAACTGCTACAATGAAATGCGATCGCAGTTCTCAATCACAGAAAGCAAGATAAAAGGAATAAACGAACTTACCACTTTACAGCACGCTTGGCAGAATACTACCCTTCCATCCGTAGTGAAATTGGGATCCTCTGTGATCGACTGCTTCAGCCAATAGGAATTCGACGATTTTTCTTTGGGCATTGCCGCAGAAACACCTCTTATTTACAATAAATCACAACATGTTCTGAAGATAAAGTGTACGCGTACAACAGTTCGCATCGAGAAGGAGGTATAGGGGATATGGGTTGTGCAACATAGTTCGATGTTGATTGGTTCTCACATATGTCTTAGGAGGTTGGAGGGGTTGAAGTCTTCGAGGTCAAATTTTTTCTTGTTTCTCTTGATGGAAATTTCCCAAGCACTATTTCTGGTGACTTCCGGGATTCCCCAATTTTGATCGTGGGGTAAACAGATGTTGAGAAATGAGAAGATAGTTCTGTCGAGCACACTACTGTAGCTACAATATAATGCACTGGAAGAAAATAGGCTTTTTTGAAATACAGTCAAAGGGCATCAAATAGGCAATTTAATTCCAAATAGGCACAAACTCCTGAAATAGGCATTTATAGGCACAATAAAACCACCGAAATCTAGCTAAAATGATCCTAAAACGGATTTATATCTCAAAAGCCTACGCTTCTGAAGACAGAAATCAAATAGGCAAATTCCCATCTCTAGTAACCAAACATAGCTGCCGATTAAGCCGATGGTAGAGACATTCTAACAGTTGCAAACCTAAGTATCTTGCATTAAAGTAGTTCAAAATCAATTAGATGGATGGCCTTATATAAGGCGCGCAGATAAACTGGACGGATAAGGTGTAACTTACTCCGGTACAATTATTATTATTATTATTATTATTATTATTATTATTATTATTATTATTATTATTATTATTATGGCACAATGGCAGGAGAGGGGAACAAGCGACAGAGCCAAGGATCCTGGTCAAAATGACCACACCAAAATATCTTAACATGTTTTATGTATTTCCTAAATAGTTTTATTGTTCTTTCTCTTCCGTTTCTCTTTTCAAAAACAACAACAACAACAACAACAACAAAATTAAGGACAAGTGTAAACAATTGGAAAATGGCTTTAACAATGATAGGTAACAATCTGTTACAAAACTACCTTTAAAGCTTCGTTAATGAGTGGGGTGATAAAGGTTCCCAATTCACAAGACTTTAACATGGCAAGGCAATGTTTGGTATAATTGTGAGCTTCCAAGAATTAAGATTACACTCCAAAGGGAGATCGAACTCCCAAACTTAAAGACCCTAAGGGCGTAGCACCCACATCAAGGTACCCTTTAAATACATTCGACAACGCTTCATGGTGAATCTTAAAAACTGGACAAAATTGGAGTCCACTTACATTTTCGACATTCGCTGTCCTTATTTCGCAGGGAAGCCAACCCTGGAGGGTAAACGGATTAAGAAGAAGAAGAAGAAGAAGAAGAAGAAGAAGAAAATATACTAATTTGCAACATAAATTCAAAATAAATACAACATAATTATACCAATATGTACATATCATTTTTCAAATTACTAAATGAAATTTAGTGAAAAATAATTTTCTTTAAATTAATTTAAAGAAAATTAACTAAATTACACACACACACACACACACACACACACACACACACACACACACACACACACACACACACACACACACACACACACACACACACACACAATCATTCACTCATCCAAGGGATTCTTTCTGTACGAAAACTTGAAAGACTCTACTGAGTTACTGCTTCGGATGTTATTTGGAACAGAGTTCCATAATCTAGTTCCCGTCGCAACAAATGAGCGATTATAGGCAGCTGACCTGCTGAAGGGAATGGCATGTGTAGTAATAGAGCGTGTATTATGCTGATGAAAAGAGGAAAGGTATGTAAAGTTTATTGCCGGGTACTGGGGAGTTCTCTCAGTTAGCAGTCAGAACACCAGCGCGGCTACAAGAAGATTTCTGAGTTCTTCAAATTTCAGGAGGGAAAGTAGCTTGTAATGAGGTGTGATTACGTCGGTATTACCACCTGACAATTATAGATGGTCTCTTGTATATTGTGTGTTCTATCGAAAGCGGTATTCACTGCAAGAATATGCACTTTATATGCTACTAGCAAGGTACCCGTGCTTCGCTACGGTATTATACTGAAATTTATAATTGAATGCTTATTGTTTTAGATATATAATCCGCCGAAATTCGCGATCTGACACGTTTTCAGCGAGAATCCACCAAAATTCCCGATCTGACTCGTTTTCTATTAGATTACGGCACGTTTCCTCCCATTTTTCAATCTTCCTTTCCAGCAATCGATTTCGTACTTCCCAGGCTAGGCTCAGGTATTCTTCCCGGTCAGTTGGGTCCGTAAATCTTTGCTATACCGTATTTTCCTATAATCATTTTTAATCTGGATAAAATCCTTCAGGAGATCCGGCGTGGTGTCATATTGGGTGCCTTGGCGGCACTGAACCCGCGGCCGGACTGCATTCTTAGTCATTACCCGTCCAGGAGCCGTTTCCAGCGCGGTCCGCATATTTGACGACGGTCCGGAACATTATTATTATTATTATTAATGTTATTATTATTATTATTATTATTATTATTATTAATGATATTCTTATTCTTCTTCTTCTTATTATTATTACTATTATGTGTTGCTGGGATGAATGATGACAGGGAAAACCGGAGTATCCGGAGAAAAACCTGTCCCGCCTCCGTTTTGTCCAGCACGAATGTCACATGGAGTGACCGGGATTTGAACCACGGAACCCAGCTGTGAGAGGCCGGCGCGCTGCCGCCTGAGCAACGGAGGATCCTTATAAGTACATTAAGAACAGTAAAATCAATTGGTCTCATCTCCTTCTACACCCCACCGCCGTTAAGTTTATTTACCGGCACCCCCCGCCCAAAAAAAAATTAAAAGAAGGCTTGTTTTTTATGTTTAAAGAAGATTTCAAACACCAATGTTCACGTCTATTACCTTCAGTTTTGAGATATAAGTATCCCCATAAATATAATTTACTTTTGTCACTTAATTTCAAACTACTCCCCCTCCCCCCCTAAGTGAATCTTCCCGCAAAAAATACTTGTTTTTTTAATAGTGGAGGATCTTCTAAATACCAATTATCACGGCTCTAACTTCTTCACTTTTAGATTTATGTGTCCTCATGAAAGGAATTCAACTCCTTTACACTCCCGCCCCCCAAGATTTCCCCCCCCCCCCAAACGCGTTTTTCTTTGTTTTTAAAGGAGATCCAAATACGAATTTTCACGTCTGTAACAACTTTAGTTTTTATTAGATGTATATATTCTCATACAATTAAAGTCAATTAATTTTTCAATTCTTTCACATCCCTCCCCCCGCTTCATTGGATTTTCCGAGAATACGTGTTTCTTTATTTTTAAAGCAGATTGCAAATATCAAATTTCACGTCTGTAACATCTTCATTTTTAAGATATCAGTAGCCTAATTAAAAGAATTCAACACCATTTTCAGTCACTTTCACCCCCCCCTCCACCCAAGTGGTATTTCCGAAAATTAAAAATACACGTTTCTTTATGTTTAATAGAGATAAAAATGCCAGTTTTCACTTCTGTAACATGTTAAGTTTTTTTTTAGATATACTGTAAAAATTCTCATTTTAAAATTTCACACCTTTTGGGTTCCCCTTAAGTGGAGTTTCCAAAAACAAATCACCTATGTTTCTTTACATTTGCAGGAGATTCCAAACACCCACTTTTTACGTCTGTAACACTTTACGTTTCCAAGATAATCTTTCAAAAAATTCACCCCAATTTGTCACTTCTGTTTAACCGCCATTAATAAGATTTTCCAAAAACTAAAAAAATACGTGTTTCTTTATTTTTAAAGGAGATCCCATATACAAATTTTCAGTTCTGTAATATCTTCCGTTTCTGAGATATATGTATCCTCATTAAAGGCATTCAACCAATTTTTTACCCCTTTACACCCCTCCTATTGGGATTTACAGGAAACAAAAAAAAATACGTGTTCCTTTATTTTTAGAGGAGATTCTAACTACCAATTTTTACATCTGTAAATTTTAAAGTTTTAAGATGTAGACACATTCATTTTAAAAAATTCACCCCCCTTTTCACCCCTCAATATTTAGATTTTCCAAAAACGAAAAAATACCTGTTTCTTTACATTTGAAGTAGATCCCAAATACCAATTTTCAGGTCTGTAATATCTTCAGGTTCTGAAATATAAGTAGCCTCATTAAAGGCATTCAACCCATTATTCACCCTTTTACACCCTTCCTATTGGGATTTTCCGAAAACAAAAGAATACGTGTTTCTTTATTTTTAAAGGAGATTCTAAATACCAATTTTTACATCTATAAACTGTAACAGTTTTGAGATAAAGATACACTCATTTTAAAAAATCACCCCCTTTGCACCCCCCATTAATTGGATTTTCCAAAAACAAAAAATACGTGTTTCTTTATTTTTAAAGGAGATCCCAAACACCAATTTTCAGGTCTGTAATATCTTCAGTTTCTGAAATATATGTAGCCTCATCAAAGGCATTCAACCCTTTTTTCACCCCTTTTCACCCCTCCTATTGCGATTTTCCGAAAACAAAAAAATACGTGTTTCTTTATGTTTAATGAAGATTCTAAATACCAATTTTTACATCTTCAAACTTTAAAAGTTTGGAGATATAGATTCACTCATTTTAAAAATTCACCCCCTTTTCACCCTCCCATTAATTGGATTATCCAAAAACAAAAAAATACGTGTTTCTTTATTTTTAAAAGAGATCAAAAGTACCAATTTTCAGGTCTGTAATATCTTTAGTTTCTGAGATATAAGTACTGGTATACTGATTAAGGGCATTCAACCCATTTTTCCCATTTTCACCCCTTTTCACCCCTCCTATTAGGATTATCTGAAAACAAAAAATACGTGTTTCCTTATTTTTAAAGAAGATTCTAAATACCAATTTTTACATCTGTAAACTTTTAAACTTTCGAGATATAGACACACTCATTTTAAAATTTCACCCCTCTTTTCACCCCCTTAGCGAAGGAATATCCAAAAATCCTCTCTTAGCGAGCACCTACTTCTTAATATGAACATATCCCCAAAATTTCATTTCGTTACGTCCAGTAGTTTTGGCTCGGCGATGATGAATCAGTCAGTCAGTCAGGACAAGTTATTTTATATATATATAGATAGATTAACATCAAAATATGCACAAATGATACTATAATGACTATGTTTTATTAACTTATCCTGATGAACTGGAATATAATACCAGGTGTCGCACTTAAGAGTCATCAGGTATCTTTTCTTTTGTGTTTCGAAATATATTTTTAATTTCTTTCTTGTAATGTGAGGTACAGTCGGCCTAAACGGAGACTGATCATCAGGTACTTCATGATTTTTAAATGCTAACATAGGCTCTAAATAATATAAAACAATCAGTTAAAAATAGGTTCAGTTCTGAATTTTTAATTAGCCTTTATAAATAAAATTACAATTTTTATTTTTCTGAATTGATAATAACTCTTCAGGGTAAAACATAATACATCACCCACCTCTTCGCTGCAAGCGTTACAGAATATAATTTTACTATCCGATGTGAAATGGATAAACTTCTGTAACTACTGTTTAATTAAAGACAACTTGCAGGCTGAGACATTCGGCATAACGCACACACTGAAAAAATTAAGACCTGAAATGTCCTCAGAGAATGAAATGAAAAGTTTTGTTTCCAGCAGGTCATTGGGCACTCTTCTCCCCTCGTGACACACAGGCTACGGGCGTGTTTACTGCGGAGGTTTTTAAGGACTTCCGGACAGTATGATTTACAGCTACTGTAAAAAACTATTACCGAGATCGATAGCTGCAGTCGCTTAAGTGCGGCCAGTATCCAGTAATCGGGAGATAGTGGGTTCGAGCCCCACTGTCGGCAGTCCTGAAGATGGTTTTCCGTGGTTTCCCATTTTCACACCAGGCTGTATCTGAATTAAGACCACGGCCGCTTCCTCCCACTTCCTAGGCCTTTCCTATCCCATCGTCGCCATAAGACCTATCTGTGTCGGTGCGACGTAAAGCAAATAGCAAAAAAAGAAACTATTTCAAGAATATACTGTGCAATATACTAAAAACGAACCCGCAAATAATTCAGTTTCTAGGAAAAAATAAAAGCATTTTAAATTGATGTAGGAAAAATGTAGGAATTATGCACTGTTCAAAAAAAAAATGAGGGGAACATATTTTGTAACGTCTGGTATGTGAACGTTAATTTGGTAGGTAGGGATCCAATGGTCGTACAGCATACCTTGATACCTTAGCTACTCAGGGTATGTCAAATAGAAGTTATACTCCATCTGTAGGCGTAGCCATGCATTAAATCGTCAGGTGACCCCTCAAAACAAAGTGAATAGCAGTGCGTCCGTGTGTCGTTGTGAGGTACACAGACTACTGCGGTCATTTGGGCACGTTGTACGTAAACCAGCACATCCCATGAGACATCTTAACGAAGTTCAAGTCGCAAGGGCCGTCACTTTATTCCAGGAAGGATGGACTTTTCGTCGTGTTGCTCTGGATCTCAATGTCTCTCCGTCAGTTATTCGCCGCTTGTGGAATGGCTACAGTGCGACAGGCCAGTTCACAAGGAGCGTTAGACAAGGTCTTGGACACATGACAACCCCACAGGATGACCAATATCTGACCATCTGTGCGTTGCGGCGTCGTTCAGAAACTGCCAGAGAACTGCAGCAAGACCTCAGGAGGGTCACTGGAGTCACGGTGTCTGATCAGACAGTAAGGAACAGGTTAAGAGAAGTGTCCTTACTACCCAGACGTCCTGTTCGAGTGCCCCGTTTGACGCAGTAACATGGCGCAGCTCGTCTTCTGTTTGCCGTACCCACGTCAACTGGCAACTTCGCCAATGGTGACCTGTGTTGTTCACAGGCAAGTCCAGATTTCTCCGGACACAGCGTGATGGACGTCAACGTGTACTGAGACGCCGTGGTGAGAAGTACATACCAAATCTTGTCCAGGAATGCGACCTAATCGGACAAGGTTCTGTGATGGTGTGGGGTGGCATCAGTATTGATGGCCGTACGGATGTTGTCGTCGTTCGTGGTAATTATACCGCTGCGGTTTACATCGAGCAGATACTGCTGCAGCATGCGTTGGTTGCTGCATACAGTATTGGCAATGAATTCGTACTCATGCACGACAATGCCAGGCCTCATGTTGTGCGCATCACCAGAAATGTCTTGCGAGAACTGGACATTCAAGAGATGGCATGGCCAGAAGTGAGTCCTGACCTTAACCCCATCGAGAATGTGTGGGATAGGCTTGACAGAAGTGTTCGTGGGCGTCCTGTTCCACCTCAGACTCTCCAAGACCTCGAACAGGCTCTCATTGAAGAATGACACCTGATACCACAACGTGACTTCCGTCGACTTACAGGGAGCATGACACGTAGGTATCAAGCTGTGATAATGCTCGTGGAGGACATACACCACACTGAAGCTCTCCAACTGTGATAAAAATCCAACTTTGAGGACTGTTATCGCTTTGTTTTCGCCCCTATTTAGACATTTCTCTTTGTGTTCTGAAAATTAACGCGGATCCATCGATGTTCTTTTGTATACTTCAACGGTAAAGAATAAAGGTTTAGTTGGTAATATACCTGGGTCTGAGGTATTGTTTTGTGGAGCATGGCATACGTCCAAAAACATGTTCCCCTAACTTTTTTGAACTATGTATCTTTTAAATTCAATTTAGGTATTTTAGGTGCTATAGGACCACCGTTTCTTTCTTTCTGTTTTTATTAATCCGTTTACCCTCCAGAGGTTGGTTTTTCACCCATACTCAGCGAGGAATCCCCCTCTGACTTTGGGTTGGGGACAAAACTGGGAAAGAGGACCACTACCTCGCCCAGGCGGCCTCACCTGCAATGCTGAATAGGGGCCTTGTGGAGAATGGGAAGATTGGAAGCGATAGATAAGGAACAGGGACTGAAGTGGCCGTGGCCATCCCGACATTTTCATGATGAAGAAGAAGAAGAAGAAGAAGAAGAAGAAGGCGACGAAGAAGAAGTGGAAATCACGGAAAACTGCTTCGAGGATGACTGATGTGGGAATCGAACCGCCTTCTACCCAGTTGACCTCCCGAGGCGGAGTAGACCCCGTTCCAGTCTTTGCACCACTTTTCAATGTTCGTGGCAGAGCCAGGAATCGAACCCGGTCCTCGGAGGTGGCAGATCATCACGCCAACCACCTCACCACAGAGCTGGTTTAAGTGAGCTATTGTTATGATTATTATTATTTCTTATTTCTTAATCCGTTTACCCACCATAGTTGGTTTTTCCCTCGGACTCAGTGAGGAATCCACCCTCTACCGTCTCAAGGACAGTGTCCTGGAGCGTGAGACTTTGGGTCAGGGGATACGACTAACGACGAGGACCAGTACCTCGCCCAGGCGGCCTCACCTGCAATACTGAACAGGGGCCTTGTAGGGGAGATGGGAAGATTGGAAGGGATAAATGAAATGAAATGGCGTATGGTTTTTAGTGCCGAAATGTGTCCGAGGCCTTCGGCTCGCCAGGTGCAGGTATTTTGATTTGACTCCCGTAGGCGACCTGCGCGTCCTGATGAGAATGAAATGATGATGAAGGTGGCACGTACACCCAATTACCGGACCAGGAGAATTAACCAATTATGGTCAAAATTCCCGACCCTGCCGGGAATCGAACCCGTGACCCTTGTGACCAAAGGCCAGCACACTGTGGAGCCGGACATTGGAAGGAATGGACAAGGAAGAGGGAAGGAGGCGGCCATGGCCTTAAGTTAGGTACCATCCCGGCATTTGCCTGGTGGAGAAGTGGGAAACGACGGAAAACCACTTCGAGGATGGCTGAGGATGCAATCAAACCCCCTTCTACTCATTTGACCTCCCGAGGCTGCGTGGACCCCGCTTCAGCCCTCGTACCACTTTTCAAATTTCGTAGCAAATCCGGGAATCGAAGCCGGGCCTCCAGGGGAGGCAGCTAATCACAGTAACCACTACACTAAATAAGTGGACAACTATAATTACTGTGTTGTATTAAGATGAAAATGAAAACCTACAAGCTGTTTTCCAGTCTTTGACCGGGTCAGGGATGTAATGAATGAACCATATATATAGGCTATTAGTACGATGGGGTCGCCACTCCCAAAGTGATTTTATTAATGACTGATAGATGCCATGAAATGATAATGGAGAGTGTTTCTGGAATGAAAGATGACAGGGAAAACCGTAGTATCCGGAGAAAAACCTGCCCCGCCTCCTGTTTGCCCAGCACAAATCTCACATGGAGTGACCGGGATTTGAACCACGGTATCCAGCGGTTAGAGGCCGACGCGCTGCCGTCTGAGCCACGGAGGCTCGTTGTGTTAAGATATGCGGCTGCATCTGAATATACAGTATACTGGGTGTCAGGTATCAGGTATCTTTTCTCGGGTGTTTCAGAAAATATTTTAAATTCCGTTTTTGGAATATGAGGTAGAGCTCATCAGGCACGCCATGGAACATTTATCGTCAATAGAAAACATCGTTTATGTTATGACTGCAAAGTAACTGTTGTATAAAGTGTAACTATATGTGCTCAACCGATGGAGCGGCCTCGTATTAGTCCAGTGTCATATTCCGTTCAAGGATATTTATTGACGGTGACAGTACAGTTGTCCGCCTCTGTGCTGTAGTGGTTAGTGTGATTAGCTGCAACCGCCGGAGGCCCGGGTTCGATTTCCGGCTCTGCCACGGAATTTGAAAAGTGGTACGAGGGCTGGAACGGGGTCCACTCAGCCTCGGGAGGTCAACTGATTAGAGGTGGGTTCGATTCCCACCTCAGCCATCCTGGAAGTGGTTTTCCGTGGTTTCCCACTTCTCCTCCAGGCAAATGCCGGGATGGTACCTAACTTAAGTCCACGGCCGCTTCCTTCCCTCTTCCTTGTCTATACCTTAAAATCTTCCGATCCCCACCCCGCTAGGCTCCTGTTCAGCATAGCAGGTGAGGCCGCCTCGGCGAGGTACTGGTCATCCTCCTAGTTGTATCCTCGACCCAATGTCTCACGCTCCAGGACCCTGCCCTTGAGGCGGTAGAGGTGGGATCCCTCGCTGAGTCCGAGGGAAAAACCAACCCTGGAGGGTAAGCAGATTAAGAAGAAGAAGACGAAGAAGAAGAAGAAGACAGTACAGTTGCCTTGCAGTGCGACTTGCTGTCATACAGCAGCTTCACTCGGCCACTACTGAAGATGCTATTACTCTTATTGGTCCATTTTCTTTAACATAAGTTTCTCCAGTTTCATTGAAGACAGAACGTTCTACATCAATATTTCCTATACTGCCAAAGAGGAGTCCATTGAAACAACTTTTTACAATTTATGGAGTAGGCCCTAATTGTAAGGACTCTCATATCCTGTAAAAGATATCTTTAAAATAGTACTCTCGACGTATTCCAGATCAAATGGCTAAAATGAAGTGAAATCGCCAGCGTGATTAGCTTCCACTCCCGAAGGTCCGGGTTCGATTCACGGCTCTGCCACGAACTTTGAAAAGTGGTACTAGGGCTGGAACGGGGTACACTCAGCCTAGGCAGGTCAACTGAAGAGAGGGGCGGTTCGATTCCCATCTCAGCCATCCTGGAAGTGGTTTTCCGTGGTTTCCCACTTCTCCTCCAGGCAAATGCCGGGATGGTACCTAACTTAAGGCCATGGCCGCTTCCTTCCCTCTTCCTTGTATATCCCTTCCAATATTAACATTCCCCCCACAAAGCCCCTGTTCAACATAGCAGGTGAGGCTACCTGGGCGAGGTACTGATCCTCCTCTCCAGTTGTATTCCTCGACCCAAAGTCTTACGCTCCAGGACACTGCCCTTGAGGCGGCAGAGATGGGATCCTTCGTTGAGTCCGAGGGAAAAAGCCAACCCTGGAGAGTAAACAGTTTAAGAAGAAGAAGTAGAAGGAGGAGAAGAAGAAGAAAATCCACTAATGTAATAAGTTTTCTTTAATCGTTTCGGAATTCCGTAAACATCTCACTCGTAAGGTGAAAGATCACTTGCCAAGCAGTTGCGTAAGTAACTATTTCACGCCATTACCACCTCGACTAGCCAACCCCTACAGCTAAAACCCTACAACGTTACATAAAGTTATATTAAGCTGTTTCTACGAACAAATAGATAAAAATACATTGTATTAACAGATAAATGGAAGGTCGTACTTCTCATTTAAGGTAAGCTGTGAATGTTCAAGAGAGCGCCTTCTCTCATTTCCATTCTGTTAATTACGTCCCTTAATGAGTGTTCGCAGTTTGCAGGACCTCACCCGTCTTCAAACCAGGTTGGAATTATAGAACAAACTTGGCGACACTCAGGCTGCTAATCGAAACCCAATATCCGTTCACAGGAATGTTCGACAACAACTTTCTCACTGAGCAAACATGAAGTATCGTTAACAGTTTCGCCTTGCTCGGTTCAACAGGACTTGGGTGCATACGTGGCCCTAAGGTTCACTTATCCTATACCAAGAATGAGTGCCAGGTGCACGCAAAGCGGCCAGACATAGAGCTAATCTTCCTACTCCACTTCGCGCCGAGGTTATGGAAAGTGGAATTCTTTACCATCTACCAGTGCCGTGGCGTGGGAATTTGCTGGGTGTTCCCATTTCGAAAGTCGAGGGGAGGAGAGGAAATTCTTCCGAGCGTTGTACTAGCGTTGTGTCCGACTCGTTGGCTGAATTGTCAGCGTACTGGCCTTCGGTTCAGAGGGTCCCGGGTTCGATTCCCGGCCGGGTCGGGGATTTTAACCTTCACTGGTTAATTCCAATTGCCCGGGGACTGGGTGTTTGTGCTGTCCCCAACATCCCTGCAACTCACACACCACACATAACACTATCCTCCACCACAATAACACGCAGGTACCTACACATGGCAGATGCCGCCCACCCTCATCGGAGGGTCTGCCTTACAAGGGCTGTACTCGGCTAGAAATAGCCACACGAAATTATATACTAGCGTTGTCAGACTCCACGGCTAAATTGTTGGCGTGCTGGCTTTTGGTTCAACGGGTCTTGGTTTCGATTCCCGGTTGATTTGGAGATTTTAACCTTAATTGGTTATTAACAATGGCTCGGGAACTGGGCGTATGTGTTGTCCTTAAATAGGAAAGAATAAAAAAACACCAGTAATTAAAATAGTTAAACAATTCAAGCAAAAAAAACTTTTCCCAAAATAAGTTATATGAAGAGTAATAGCATAAGATGGTAGAATAACTAATGGGTGAGCCTCCGTGGCTCAGGCGGCAGCGCGCCAACTTCTTACCGCTTGTTCTGTGGTTCAAATCCCGGTCACCCCATGTGAGATTTGTCCTGGACAAAGCGGAGGTGGACAGGTTTTCCTCCGGGTATTCCGGTTTTCTCTGTCATAATTCATTCCAGCAACACTTTCCAATATTATTCATTTCATTTGTCATTCATTAATCATTGCCCCAAAGGTGTGCGACAGGCTTCGGCAGCCGGCACAATTCCTATCCTCGCCGCTAGATGGGCGTTTCATTCATTCCATTCCTGACCCGGTCGAATGACTGGAAACAGGCTGTGGGATTTTCTGTAGTATAACTAATTAATGCTGAAATAAGGAGGAAACAAAGTAAAGACTAGCACAAGCAAGGATATTTATTGACGGTGACGGTGCAGCTGCCTTGTAGTGCGACGTGATGTCATACGAAAATAAATTTTGCTTACTTCGAACAATGATATAGGAATCTGAAAGATGTTCTTGAATATTTTCGTCTGGAGTGTGACATTGCATGGAGGTGAAACACAGACAAAAAATAAATAGCTCAGAGGGAAGGAGAATAGAAGCTTTAGCATTGTGGTGTTACAGAGTAATTGCTGAAGGTGAGATGAGTAGATCGAATCACGAATGAAGAGATACTGAACGGAATTGGTGAGAGGAGATCAATTCGACGAAATTTGACGAGAAGAAGAGATAGAATGCTAGGACACATCTTAAGAGACCCAGGAATTGTTCAATTAGTTTTTTGAGGAAGTGTAGGCGGTAAAAAGGGTAAGTGTAGATCAAGGTATGAATATGACAAACAGATTGGAGCAGATGTAGTAGTTACGTCGAAATGAAAAGGTTAGGAGAGGATAGGATGGCTTCAAACCAGTCTATGAACTGATGATCCAAACGAAAAGAAGTATACATTTTAAATATGAAAATAAGTGTCTTCCTCTGTGGTGTAGTTAGTGTGATTAGCTTGCAGCCCCGTAGGCCCGGGTTCGATTCCCGGCTCTGCCAAAAAATTTGAAACGTGGTACGAGGACTAGAACGGGGTCTACTCGGGAGGTCAAATGAGTAGAGGTGGTTCAATTCCCACCTCAACCTTCTTCGAAGTAGTTTTCCGTGGTTTCCCACCTCTCCTCCAAGCAAATGCCGGGATGGTACCTAACTTAAGGCTACGGACGCTTCCTTCCTTGTCCCTTGTCCATTACTTCCGTTCTTCCCATCCCCCTACGACGCCACTCATCAGCATGGCAGGTGGGTCAGTCTGGGTCCTCCTTCCCACTTGTATCCCCTGTCCCAAAATCTCACGTTCCAGGAAACTGCCCTTGAGGCGGTAGAGCTGGGACCCCTCGCTGAGTCCGAGGCAAAGACCAACCCTGGAGGGTAAACGGACTTAGAAAGAAAGAAAGAAAGAAAGAAAGAAAGAAAGAAAGAAAGAAAGAAAGAAAGGAATATGAAAATAAGTGAAGATAAGTTTCTCTTTAAAAATAAATCGCGAATAAATGAACTGGCATCAGGATCAGTGGTTTTTAACCTTTTCATTATGCACATACTCTCATTTTCTGTATTCACTGTCTGACTGTTTGGCAATGTTCTATTTCCCAAACAATGATATGCTTAAAGACTTTTGTAATGTGTGTAAAAACCGTTGGGTTACCAATTTTCACGCTTTTAGGTTGAACACTTCTATTTCTTTCCCTGCTTTTCATGACTTCAGTTCACTGTGTACTGGACTGATTTGTAATTAGCATAATTATTTTCTTACTTTTTCAGTTAATTCACTGGCTTGTTTGACTGAGTGGCACACACATTTCTGGCATGAGAGGAATTCGAACTACGCACTTCATTCTGCAAGTACCGTGTAATGTACTTCGTCTTTTGCTGCTGCTACTGCAGTAATTTGCTATGTAAACACGCAGCGTCTCAAGGAACTAGAAGCATCTTACGCTGACAGTTTCATATCTTCCCCCCAAATTTATAGCCTTCATTTATTTTTTTATGATAAACATTCCAGCCGAAGATTTATGTGCTATGGTTTCCGTTTGCTGATGGTCCGCGGGGAATGCTGATACTCCCCATGCAACTCATTTCGCCCAGAGGGATCGGTGGGAACACATTACTTTCCGTGGAGGCTGCACGAGCACATCATTTTGTTTCACTATGGCGGTCTGTGGAAGTGTGTCTATTGTCCCTTAGGGCCATTGTCAGACATAAAGGGATCTGCCAATACTCGGTAGTTACGGCGCGTCGTGTGTGTTTATCTCTGGTCTATGAAACTGTCCGCTCCCTTCTTTCCCAACCTAACATATTTGCGCTAATATCCATTAGTAGTGAGATAGTATTTCAACGGCGTACATCAATACAGCTGAATGTTACCCCAGTGTGTTGTACAACAGGACTTGTTATTTGGCCTGCGTAGCTTAGGTGTCCTATTCTTCATGTTTTTTCCGGGACAGTCCAGGGTTTTTATAATATATTCCAGTATCCAAACTTTTTTGACACGCATATGTGGGATGCTAATTTGAAAAGTTAAGGAAGGCTATGTCCACCTCTGTGATGTAGTGTTTAGTGTGATTAGCTACCACCTCCGGAGGCCCGGTTTTGATTCCGGGCTCTGCAAACGAAATTTGAAAATTGGTACAGGGCTTGAACGGCGTCCACTCAGCCTCGGGAGGTCAACTGAGTACAGGGGGGTCGATTCCCACCTCAGCCATCCTTGAAGTGGTTTTCTGTGTTTCCCCCACATCTCCTCCAGGAAAATGCTGGGATGGTACCTAACCTAAGGCCACGGCCGCTTCCTTCTCTCTTCCTTGTCTATCCCTTACAATCTTCCCATCCCCCCATAAAGCCTCTGTTCAGTACATCAGGTGAGGCCACCTCCGCGAGGTACTGATCCTCCTGTCGAGTGGTATCCCCCGACCCAGTGTCTCACGCTCCAGGACACTGCCCTTGAGGCAGTAGAGGTGGGATCCTTCGCTGAGTCCGAGGGAAAAACCAACCCTGTAGGGTAAACAGATTACGAAAGAAAGAAAAAAGAAGGAAAGAAAGAAAGAAAGAAAGAAAGAAAGAAAGAAAGAAAGAAAGAAGACAACATAGGGAATATTTTAATACGTGATATAATATATACCGCGCATAATACAACCGAGTTGCGTTCACAGTTTTTGTGTCCACCAATAGTAACGGTTCTCAAAATGATTTAAGTTCAGAGCGAGCATTCAGTTCTTGACAGGGTTGCGAGGTTTCTCAGATTTAAATAAGGGACACCAGCGTAGAATTAACCTTCAACATAAACATATCGAAATTACGAAAAAAGTACATCATTCGCAAAATTTAACTAATAATAATAATAATAATAATAATAATAATAATAATAATAATAATAATAAATAATAATAATAATAATAATAATAATAATAATAATAATAATAATGTTATTGGCTTCACGTCCCACTGACTACTTTTACGGTTTTCGGAGGCACCGACTTGCTGGAATTTAGTCCTGCAGTTCTTTTACGTACCGGTAAGTTTACATCTATCTATACTGTATATATAAAATAACTTGTCCTGACTGACTGACTGACTGATTCATCATCGCCTAGCCAAAACTACTGGACATAAAGAAATGAAATTTTGGACATAGATTCATATTAAGATGTAGGTGCTCGCTAAGAGAGGATTTTTGGATACTCCTTCGCTAAGGGGCTGAAAAGGGGGTTGAAATTTAAAAATGATTGTATCAATATCTCAGAACTTTAAAAGCTTACAGATGTAAAAATTGGTATTTAGAATCTTCTTTAAAAATAAGGAAACACGTGTTCTTTTATTTTCAGAAAATCCCAATAGGAGGGGGTAAAAAACAGTGAAAAAGGGGTTGAATGCCTTTAATCAGGATACTGGTACCTATATACAGAAACTGAAGATATTACAGACCTGAAAATTGGTACTTTTGATCTCTTTTAAAAATAAAGAAACACATATTTTTTTGTTTTTGGAAAATCCAATTAATGGGGGTGAAAATGGGGGTGAATTCTTAAAATGAGTGCATCTATATCTCAAAACTTTTAAAGTTTACAGATTTAAAAATTGGTATTTAGAATCTTCTTTAAAAATAAAGAAACACGTATTTTTTTGTTTTCGGAAAATCACAATAGGAGGGATGAAAAGGGGTGAAAAAGGGGTTGAATGCCTTTAATGAGGCTACTTATATCTCAGAAACTGAAGATATTACAGACCTGAAAACTGGTGTTTGGGATCTCCCTTAAAAATAAAGAAACACAAATTTTTTTGTTTCCGGAAAATCCAATTAAGGGGGGGTAATATTTTAAAATGAGTGTATCTATATCTCAAAACTTTTAAATGTTATAGATATGAAAATTGGTATTTAGAATCTCCTTTAAAAATAAAGAAACACGTATTTTTTGTTTTTGGAAAATCCAATTAATTGGGGGGCGAAAAGGGGTGATTTTTTAAAATGAGTGTATCTACACTGACTGACAGAGCAAATGCAACACCAAGAAGGAGTGGTCAGAACTTTATGCCAATTGCAGGGTAGAGTGACGTCACTGAGGTATGCTCATGATGTGAAATGCGCCGCTGTGCTGCGCACGTAGCGAACGATAAATGGGACACGGCGTTGGCGAATGGCCCACTTCGTACCGTGATTTCTCAGCCGACAGTCATTGTAGAACGTGTTGTCGTGTGCCACAGGACACGTGTATAGCTAAGAATGCCAGGCCGCCGTCAACGGAGGCATTTCCAGCAGACAGATGACTTTACGAGGGGTATGGTGATCGGGCTGAGAAGGGCAGGTTGGTCGCTTCGTCAAATCGCAGCCGATACCCATAGGGATGTGTCCACGGTGCAGCGCCTGTGGCGAAGATGGTTGGCGCAGGGACATGTGGCACGTGCGAGGGGTCCAGGCGCAGCCCGAGTGACGTCAGCACGCGAGGATCGGCGCATCCGCCGCCAAGCGGTGGCAGCCCCGCACGCCACGTCAACCGCCATTCTTCAGCATGTGCAAGACACCCTGGCTGTTCCAATATCGACCAGAACAATTTTCCGTCGATTGGTTGAAGGAGGCCTGCACTCCCGGCGTCCGCTCAGAAGACTACCATTGACTCCACAGCATAGACGTGCACGCCTGGAATGGTGCCGGGCTAGAGCGACTTGGATGAGGGAATGGCGGAACGTCGTGTTCTCCGATGAGTCACGCTTCTGTTCTGTCAATGATAGTCACCGCAGACGAGTGTGGCGTCGGCGTGGAGAAAGGTCAAATCCGGCAGTAACTGTGGAGCGCCCTACCGCTAGACAACGCGGCATCATGGTTTGGGGCGCTATTGCGTATGATTCCACGTCACCTCTAGTGCGTATTCAAGGCACGTTAAATGCCCACCGCTACGTGCAGCATGTGCTGCGGCCGGTGGCACTCCCGTACCTTCAGGGGCTGCCCAATGCTCTGTTTCAGCAGGATAATGCCCGCCCACACACTGCTCGCATCTCCCAACAGGCTCTACGAGGTGTACAGATGCTTCCGTGGCCAGCGTACTCTCCGGATCTCTCACCAATCGAACACGTGTGGGATCTCATTGGACGCCGTTTGCAAACTCTGCCCCAGCCTCGTACGGACGACCAACTGTGGCAAATGGATGACAGAGAATGGAGAACCATCCCTCAGGACACCATCCGCACTCTTATTGACTCTGTACCTCGACGTGTTTCTGCGTGCATCGCCGCTCGCGGTGGTCCTACATCCTACTGAGTCGATGCCGTGCGCATTGTGTAACCTGCATATAGGTTTGAAATAAACATCAATTATTCATCCGTGCCGTCTCTGTTTTTTCCCCAACTTTCATCCCTTTCGAACCACTCCTCCTTGGTGTTGCATTGTCACTGTCAGTCAGTGTATAACTCAAAACTTTTAAAGTTTATAGATGTAAAAATTGGTATTTAGAATCTCCTTTAAAAATAAAGAAACACGTATTCTTTTGTTTTTGGAAAATCCCAATAGGAAGGGTGTAAAAGGGTGAATAATGGGTTGAATGCCTTTAATGAGGATACATATATCTCAGAGGCTACTTATATTTCAGAACCTGAAGATATTATAGACCTGAAAAATTGGTATTTGGGATCTACTTTAAAAGTAAAGCAACACGTATTTTTTCGTTTTTGGAAAATCCAAATAATGGGGGTGAAAATGGGGGTGAGATTTTTAAAATGAGTGTGTATACATCTTAAAACTTTAAAATTTACAGATGTAAAAATTGGTAGTTAGAATCTCCTCTAAAAATAAAGGAAGGCGTATTTTTTTGTTTCCTGTAAATCCCAATAGGAGGGGTGTAAAAGGGTGAAAAATGGGTTGAATGCCTTTAATGAGGATACATAATCTCAGAAACGGAAGATATTACAGAACTGAAAATTTGTATAAGGGATCTCCTTTAAAAATAAAGAAACATGTATTTTTTAGTTTTTGGAAAATCCAATTAATGGCGGTTAAACAGGAGTGACAGATTGGGGTGAATTTTTTGAAAGACTATATCTACAGAATATCTTGGAAACGTAAAATGTAACAGATGTAAAAAGTGGGTGTTTGGAATCTCCTGTAAATGTAAAGAAATATAGGTGATTTGTTTTTGGAAACTCCACTTAAGGGGGACTCAAAAGGGGTGAAATTTTAAAATGAGAACTTTTACGGTATATCTAAAACAACTTAACATGTTACAGAAGTGAAAACTGGTATTTTTTATCTCTATTAAACATAAAGAAAAATGTATTTTTAGTTTTCGGAAATACCACTTGGGTGGAGGGGGGTGGGTAAAAGTAACTGAAAATGGTGTTGAATTCTTTTAATTAGGCTACTGACATCTCAAAAATGAAGATGTTACAGACGTGAAATTTGATATTTGCAATCTGTTTTAAAAGTAAAGAAACACGTATTCTCGGAAAATCCAATGAAGTGGGCGGTGTGAAGGAATTGAAAAATTAATTGACTTAATTGTATGATAATACATACATCTAATAAAAGCTAAAGTTGTTACAGACCTGAAAATTCGTATTTGGATCTCCTTTAAAAACAAAGAAAAACGCGTTTTGGGGGGAAACCATCTTGGGGGGCGGGAGTGTAAAAGAGTTGAATTCCTTTCATGTGGACACATAAATCAAACACTGAAGAAGTTAGAGTCATGATAATTGGAATTTAGAAGATCCTTTACTATTAAAGAAACAAGTATTTTTTGCGGGAAAGTTCACTTGGGGGGGGGGGGGGGGGTTAGCAGTTGGAAATGAAGTGACAAAAGTGAATTATTTTTATGGGGATACATATATCTCAAAACTGAAGGTAATAGACGTGAACATTGGTGTTTGGAATCTCCTTTAAACTTAAAGAAACACGCCTTCTTTTAATTATTTTTTTTGGGGGGGGGGGGGGGGTTGGCGGTAAATAAACTTAAGGGTGGTGGGGTGTAAAAGGAGGTGAGACCTATTGATTTTTTTGTTCTTAATGTACTTATAAGGGTCCTCCGTTGCTCAGGCGGCAGCGCGCCGGCCTCTCACAGCTGGGTTCCGTGGTTCAAATCCCGATCACTCCATGTGACATTCGTGCTGGTCAAAACGGAGGCGGGACAAGTTTTTCTCCGGATACTCCGGTTTTCCCTGTCATCATTCATTCCAGCAACACATAATAGTAATATTAATAATAATAATAATAATAATAACAATAATAATAATAATGTTCCGGACCGTCGTCAAATGTGCTGACCACGCTGGAAACGGCTCCTGGACGGGTAATGACTAAGAATGCAGTCCTGCCGCGGGTTCAGTGCTGCCAAGGCACCCAATATGACACCACGCCGTATCTTCTGAAGGATTTTATCCATATTAAAAATGATTATAGGAAAAGATGGCAAAGATTTACGGACCCAACTGACCGGGAGGAATACCTGAGCCTAACCCGGGAAGTACGAAATCGATTGCTGGAAAGGAAGATTGAAAAATGGGAGGAAACGTGCCATAATCTAATAGAAAACGAGTCAGATCGGGAATTTTGGTGGATTCTCGCAGAAAACGAGTCAGATCGCGAATTTCGGCGGATTATATATCTAAAACAATAAGCATTCAATTATAAATTTCAGTATAATACCGTAGCGAAGCACGGGTATCTTGCTAGTCTATATATATAAAATAGCTTGTCCTGACTGACTGACTGACGGATTCATCATCGCCGAGCCAAAACTACTGGACATAATGAAATGAAATTTTGGGGATACATTCATATTAAGATGTAGGTGCTCGCTAAGAGAGGATTTTTGGATATTCCGTTGCTAAGGGGGTGAAAAGGGGGTGAAAACGGGGGGGGGGGTGAAATTTTAAAATGAGTGCACTTATATCTCAAAACTTTAAATGTTTACAAATGTAAATATTGGTATTTAGAATCTTCTTTGAAAATAAGGAAACACGTATTTTTTTTGTTTTCAGAAAATCCCAATAGAAAGGGTGAAGAAGGGTGAAAAATGGGTTGAGTGCCTTTAATCAGGATACCGGTACTTATATCTCAGAAACTGAAGATATTACAGACCTGAAAATTGTTACTTTTGATCTCTTTTAAAAATAAAGAAACACGTATTTTTCATTTTTGGAAAATCCAATTAATGGGAGGGTGAAAAGGGGGTGAATTTTTAAAATGAGTGAATCTATATCTCCAAACTTTTAAAGTTTGCAGATGTAAAGATGGGTATTTAGAATCTTCATTAAGCATAAAGGAACACGTATTTTTTTGTTTTCGGAAAATCACAATAGGAGGGGTGAAAAGGGGTGAATAAGGAGTTGAATGCCTTTGATGAGGCTACTTATATTTCAGAAACTGAAGATATTACAGACCTGAAAATTGGTGTTCGGGATCTCCTTTAAAAATAAAGAAACACGTATTTTTTTGTTTTTGGAAAATCCAACTAATGGGGGGGGGGGGTGAAAGGGGGTGATTTTTAAAATGGGTGTATCTATATCTCAAAACTGTTACAGTTTATAGATGTAAAAATTGGTATTTAGAATCTCCTTTAAAAATAAAGAAACACGTATTTTGTTTTCGGAAAATCCCAATAGGAAGGGTGTAAAAGGGGTGAATAATGAATTGAATGCCTTTAATGAGGCTACTTATATTTCAGAACCTGAAGATATTACAGACCTGAAAATTGGTATTTGGGATCTACTTTAAATGTAAAAAACACGTATTTTTTTGTTTTTGGAAAATCCAATTAATGGGAGGGTGAAAAGGGGGTGAATTTTTTAAAATGAATGTGTATACATCTTAAAAATTTTAAAATTTACAGATGTAAAAATTGGTAGTTAGAATCTCCTCTAAAAATAAAGGAACACGTATTTTTTTGTTTCCTGTAAATCCCAATAGGAGGGGTGTAAAAGGGTGAAAAATGGGTTGAATGCCTTTAATGAGGATACATATATCTCAGAAACGGAAGATATTACAGAACTGAAAATTTGTATAAGGGATCTCCTTTAAAAATAAAGAAACACGTATTTTTTTAGTTTTTGGAAAATCCTATTAATGGCGGTTAAACAGAAGTGACAAATTGGGGTTAATTTTTTGAAAGATTACCTTGGAAAAGTAAAATGTTACAGACGTAAAAAGTGGGTGTTTGGAATCTCCTGTAAATGTAAAGAAACATAGGTGATTTGTTTTTGGAAACTCCACTTTAGGGGAACCCAAAAGCTGTGAAATTTTAAAATGATAATTTTTACAGTATATCTAAAAAACTTCACATGTTACAGAAGTGAAAAATGGTATTTTTTATCTCTATTAAACATAAAGAAACGTGTATTTTTAATTTTCGGAAATACCACTTGGGTGGAGGGGGGGGGGTGAAAGTGACTGAAAATGGTGTTGAATTCTTTTAATTAGATTACTGATATCTTAAAAATGAAGATGTTACAGACGTGAAATTTGATATTTGCAATCTGCTTTAAAAGTAAAGAAACACGTATTCTCGGAAAATCCAATGAAGCGGGGGGAGGGCGTGAAAGAATTGAAAAATTAATTGACTTAATTGTATGAGAATATATACATCTAATAAAAACTAAAGTTGTTACAGACGTGAAAATTCGTATTTAGATCTCCTTTAAAAACAAAGAAAAACGCGTTTTGGGGGGGAAACCATCTTGGGGGGCGGGAGTGTAAAGGAGTTGAATTCCTTTCATGAGGACACATAAATCAAAAAGTGAAGAAGTTAGAGTCGTGATAATTGGTATTTAGAAGATCCTTCACTATTAAGGAAACAAGTATTTTTTGCGGGAAAATTCACTTAGGGGGGGGGGGGAGTAGTTTGAAGTGAAGTGACAAAAGTAAATTATATTTATGGGGATACTTATATCTCAAAACTGAAGGTAATAGACGTGAACATTGGTGTTTGGAATCTCCCTTAAACATAAAGGAACACGCCTTCTTTTAATTTTTTTTTTTTTTGGGGGGGGGGTTGTTCGTAAAAGCTAACGGCGGTGGGGTGTAAAAGGAGGTGAGACCAATTGATTTTACTGTTCTTAATGTACTTATAAGGATCCTCCGTTGCTCAGGCGGCAGCGCGCCGGCCTCTCACAGCTGGGTTCCGTGGTTCAAATCCCGGTAACTCCATGTGACATTCGTGCTGGACAAAACGGAGGCGGGACAGGTTTTTCTCCGGATACTCCGGTTTTCCCTGTCATCATTTATCCCAGCAACACATAATAATAATAATAATAATAACATTAATAATAATAATAATAATAATAATAATAATAATAAAAATAATGTTCCGGACCGTCGTCAAATGTGCGGACCGCGCTGGAAACGGCTCCTGGACGGGTAATGACTAAGAATGCAGTCCGGCCGCGGGTTCAGTGCCGCCAAGGCACCCAATATGACACCACGCCGGATCTCCTGAAGGATTTTATCCAGATTAAAAATGATTATAGGAAAATACGGTATGGCAAAGATTTACGGACCCAACTGACCGGGAATAATACCTGAGCCTAGCCCGGGAAGTACGAAATCGATTGCTGGAAAGGAAGATTGAAAAATGGGAGGAAACGTGCCGTAATCTAATAGAAAACGAGTCAGATCGGGAATTTTGGTTGATTCTCGCTGAAAACGTGTCAGATCGCGAATTTTGGCGGATTTTATATCTAAAACAATAAGCATTCAATTATAAATTTCAGTATAATACCGTAGCGAAGTACGGGTACCTTGCTAGTATATATATAAAATAGCTTGTCCTGACTGACTGACTGACTGACTGACTGACTGACTGATTCATCATCGCCGAGCCAAAACTACTGGACATAAAGAAATGAAATTTTGGGGATATAGTCATATTAAGATGTAGGTGCTCGCTAAGAGAGGATTTTTGGATATTCCGTCGCCAAGGGGGTGAAAACGGGGGTTGAAATTTTAAAATGAGTGTATCTATATCTCATAACTTTAAAAGTTTACAGATGTAAAAATTGGTATTTAGAATCTTCTTTAAAAATAAGGAAGCACGTATTTTTTTGTTTTCAGAAAATCCCAATAGGAGCGGTGAAAAAGGGTGAAAATGGGGGAAAATGGGTTGAATGCCTTTAATCGGGATACCGGTACTTATATCTCAGAAACTGAAAATATTACAGATCTGAAAATTGGTACTTTTGATCTCTTTTAAAAATAAAGAAGCACGTATTTTTTTGTTTTTGGAAAATCCAATTAATGGGAGGGTGAAAAGGGGGTGAATTTTTAAAATGAGTGAATCTATATCTCCATACTTTTAAAGTTTGCAGATGTAAAAATTAGTATTTAGAATCTTCATTAAAAATAAAGAAACATGCATTTTTTGTTTTGGGAAAATCGCAATAGGAGGGGTGAAAAGGGGTGAAAATGGATTGAATGCCTTTAATGAGGATACTAATATCTCAGAAACTGAAGATATTACAGACCTGAAAATTGATACCTTTGATCTCTTTTAAAAATAAAGAAACACGTATTTTTTTGTTTTTGGAAAATCCAAATAAAGGGGGTGAAAAGGGGGGTGAAGTGTTAAAATTAGTGTATCTATATCTCAAAACTTTTAAAGTTTATAGATGTAAAATATGGTATTTAGAATCTTTTTTAAAAATAAAGAAACACGTTTCTTTTTGTTTTCGGAAAATCCCGATAGGAAGGGTGGAAAAGGGTGAAAAAGAGGTTGAATGCCTTTAACGAGGCTACTTATATTTCAGAACCTGAAGATATTACAGACCTGAAAATTGGTATTGGGGATCCACTTTAAAAATAAAGAAATACGTATATTTTCGTTTTTGAAAAATCCGGATAATGGGGGGTGAAAAGGGGGGTGAATTTTTAAAATGATTGTGTCTATATCTTAAAACGTTAAAAGTTTACAGATGTAAAAATTGGTATTTAGAATCTCCTTTAAAAGTAAAGGAATAAGTATTTTTTCGTTTTCTGTAAATCCCAATAGGAGGGGTGTAAAAGGGTGAATAGTGGGTTGAATGCCTTTAATGAGGATACATATATCTCAGAAACTGAATATATTACAGAACTAAAAATTTGTATATGGGATCTCCTTTAAAAATAAAGAAACGCGTATTCTCGGAAAATCCAATGAAAGGGGGGGGGGGAAGAATTCTCAAATTAATTGACTTAATTGTATGAGAATACATACATCTAATAAAAACTAAAGTTGTTACGGACGTGAAAATTGGTATTTTGATTTCCTTTAAAAACAAAGAAATACGCGTTTTGTGAGGGAAACCATCTTGGGGGGCGGGAGTGGAAAGGAGTTGAATTCCTTTCATGAGCACACATAAATCAAAAACTGAAGAAATTAGAGTCGTGATAATTGCTATTTAGAAGATCCTTTACTATTACAGAAACAAGTATTTTTTGCCGGAAAATTCACTTAAGGGGGGGGGGAGAAGTGTGAAAGGAAGTAAAAAAAGCGAATTATTTTTATGGGGATACTTATATCTCAAAACTCAAGGTAATAGACGTGAACATTGTGGTTTGGAATCTCCTTTAAACATAAAGAAACACTCCTTCTTTTAATTTTTTTGGGGGGGGGGGGGGTAAATAAACTTAACGGCGGTGGGGTGTAAAAGGAGGTGAGACCAATTGATTTTGCTGTTCATAATGTACTTATAAGGAGCCTCCGTTGCTCAGGCGGCAGCACGCCGGCTTCTCACAGCTGGGTTCCGTGGTTCAAATCCCGGTCTCTCCATGTGACATTCGTGCTGGACAAAACGGAGGCGGGACAGGTTTTTCTCCGGATACTTCGCTTTTCCCTGTCATCATTCATTCCAGCAACACTGTCCAATATATCATTTCATTTGTCATTCATCGATCATTGCCCCAGAGGTGTGCTTCGGCAGCCGGCACAATTCCTATTGTCGCCGCTAGATGGGGCTTTATTCATTCCATTCCTGACCCTGTCGAATGACTGGAAACAGGCTGTAGATTTTCGATGTACTTATTCTGATCATAAACCGATCTTTTTAATCTTTCCTGGGTTCGTTTTCAACAGCCAACTTTTCCTTCGGAGAACGTTCTTATATTACAGTAGATTCTCCTGGCATATGAATAAAAATTTGAACACATTTGAAATAAACGATAGGAATGAGGTTGACCGTCCAATTGTTCACCTCTATAATAAGGTCAATAATGCACGGAAGTATGTCATTCGTATCGCCAGAAATCCCGCACACTTGCCTACGCGCGACATTGGTGCTGGTCACATTCTCAACAATAACAATGGCAGCAGATGTAATTTACCGCCAAGTAGCGGTCTTGCATCTTGCTGTGGGGTCCAGAACATCTATAATAATAATAATAATAATAATAATAATAATAATAATAATAATAATAATAATAATAATAATAATAATAATAATAATAATAATAATAATAATAATAATGTTCTGGACCGTCGTCAAATGTGCGGACCGCGGTGGAAACGGGTCCTGGACGGGTAATGACTAAGAATGCAGTCTGGCCGCGGGTTCAGTACCGCCAAGGCACCCAAGACGACACCACGCCGGATCTCCTGAAGGATTTGTTCCATATTAAAAATGCTTATAAGAAAAGATGGCAGAGATTTAGGGACCCAACTGACAGGGTGGAATACCTGGACTTAGCCTGGCAGGTACGAAATCGATTGCTGGAAATAAAGATTGAAAAATGGGAGGAAACTTGCCATAATCTATTAGAAAACGAGTCAGATCGCGAATTTTGGCGGATTCTCGCAGAAAACGATTCAGATCGCGAATTTCGGCTGGTTATATATCTAAAACAACATTCAATTATAAATTTCAGTATAATACCGTAGCGAAGCACGGGTATCTTGCTAGTATATCAATATTTAAGAAATGTACCGTACTCTAAGTTTAAACAAATAGTTGCATTCATTTGCATTTAACTGATATAAATTTATAACAAATCTGTATGATGAGCTTTGTGCAAAATGTGGGCTTTGGAAATATGATCCGTAATCATCACAAAATAATGTCCGACTCGTTGGCTGAATGGTCAGAGCGTACTGGCCTTCGGTTCAGAGTGTCCCGTGTTCGATTCCCTGCCAGGTCGGGGATTTTAACCTTCATTGGTTAATTCCAGTGGCTCGGGGGCTGTGTGTTTGTGCTGTTCCCAACATCCTTGCAACTCACACAGCACACATAACACTATCCTCCACCACAATAGCACGCAGTTACCTACACATGGCAGATACCGCACACCTTCATCGGAGGGTCTACCTTACAAGGGCTGTACTCAGCTAGAAATAGCCACACGAAATTATTATTGTTATCACAAAATTATGACGTAATTATTTAAAACGTCCGCCTCTATGGTGCAGTGGTTAGCGTGATTAGCTGTCACCACCGGAGGTCCGGGTACGATTTCCGGCTCTGCATGAAATTTGAAAAGTAGTACGAGGTCTGGTATGCGGCCCACTCAGCCTCGGGAGGTCAACTAAGTAGGAGGGGGTCGATTACCGCCTCAACATCTTCAAAGTGGTTTTCCGTGGTTTCCCACTTCTCTTCCTCCAGACAAATGCCGGGATGGTACCTAACTTATGGCCACAGCCGCTTCCTTCGCTCTTCCTTTTCTATCCCTTCCAATCTTCCCATCCCTCACAAGGCCCCTGTTTAGCATAGCAGGTGAGGCCGCGTGGGCGAGGTACTGGCCCTACTCCCCTATTCTATCCCGCGACCCAAAAGTCTCACACTCGAGGACACTGCCTTGAGGCAGTAGAGTTGGTATCCCTCACTGAGTCCGAGTGAAAAACCAACCCTGGAGGGTAAACAGATTAAGAAACAAAGAAGGAAAGAAAGAAAGACAGAAGGAAAGAGAGAAGAAGAAAGGAAGGAAAAACAGTGCTGATAAATCACAGTACAATAATATAACAGAAACACAGTCTAAATCAGCACAAATAAATTTATTTGCTAATAACCTGTTTTGGGAATTAACTTGCGTCATCAGTAACATGTTTTACCTTTGAACTAAGTTACAGCACACCTGAAAATGGTAGGGCTAGTTTGACATATGATATGTTAGTGTGAGTCAGCTGCTACGTTCAACTTACGAGGGAACACATACATGTGTTTCACTCGGATTCGGTTGAAATTTGGTAGGAATATTCGTGTGAGGCAGTAGAATGCTAAGGTGAAAACTGCATGTCACCAGAGCAAGTTTAAACGCCAAAATAGAACAAATAAATAGTCGTAAAATTAGAAGTGCCGCGGGAGTATCGGAGTTTGGCGGAGAGGTAGGGAGGAGCGAAGCAGCGGACGTGAGCCAACCGGGCTCTGTCGAGCTGCGCCAGCAGCCAGGCAGCGTATAGTTAGCGCGTTCCCCTTAACTTCCCGATTAGATGTGCAAACCGTAAATATGAAAACAGCACATGAAACAAGTGTACAAAGGGCGATGTTTGAACAACGATGCCAATAAGGTTTGAAGAATTCACGCCCGAGTTCGTGTTACTCGTTGTAATTAGTGCAATAGTGATTGTTTACAAAAAAGTGTACAAGGCATAGATACTGTGTGCACCATGCCAATCTTACAGCGCTGTCGCTTTCACAAGTATTACATTGCTTATAGGAAGGCTCTTCTTTGAAACAATAATCGACTGGATTAACAAATTGTGAAGGTTTCTTGTTAACATAGCCACATTTGTACCAACTGTACTGCCACATGCTACGAAAACGCGGAGAGGAGAACTGGTTGTGCGTCAAAGATTGCACTTTTAAAATGTTGTTCCTTAAATGTACCTTGATGTCTAACGAGTTTAACAAAATTAAATCGTACAAAATACGTATAAATTGCTTCTAAATGCGGAAGCCCAAAACATCTAACGGCTGGATAAGTCCAGTGGCTCCTTTCGGAATTGTTTGAACATTAATGATTTTCTTACTCCCAATTTTAGCACTTAAAATATTTTCTTCCTTCTGCCCGGTCCAGGAAACGAGAACTAAAACACTGTACTCTGGTACTAGCTCACAATAAACATCCCGTTACCATTTCTGTACAAGTTCTTTGGTCAGTTTTCCAGACTTTGACGGCAAAGTGTACACATTTGGTGCGGTAAATAGTTTTTTGTTTCTATATTAAGACCAAATTTGCCATTTTTTTCTTTCAACACCACTAGCAAATTCGGCAGGAGTTGTCCATCTGCCCAAATTATTGGCTGTATTGTGTAGCTATGAGTTAGTGAATTCATAGATTGTGCTTCCGCTAATACTTTTTCTCCTCGTTCATTATGGGTCCTGCCAGAATGGAACTCTTCATGAAAGCAAGACTGATCAGTATTAAACACGCACTCTGGGCCGTGACTTTCTATTAATTGCGACACTTCTTCAACATACAGTGTCGCGTTACAATTAGTATCTTCTTGTTCAAATTGGTACTTTTTAGATACGAATTTGCAAATTTTTCTTGATCCAATTTTGAATTTCTTTTTAAAACTCATTACCCAGAAATGAGACGCTCGAAACGTGTCGTAGTTAACTAGACGAGCGTACTTTAAGGCCCATTTTTAAATATTTATATCGTGAACAATTTTGTTTCCTTGTCTACTTTCTTTGAACTTTTGATAAGTCTTCTTCGTAACAAATTTATTTTTTCTCCCATTGTGCCACCGTTTTCCAGTTGTTGCTCCCACCTGTAAAGCTCTTGCCGGAACTTTAATTTACAAAACCTGTGTTTCACTGATGCGAAGCTCCTGTGTTTCCCACCTTTGTTTCGCCAATATTCGACGACCTTCTTCTTATAACTTATTGGGATTAGGCATCGTTCAGCTGTTGTTGTGGATGCAGGGTTAGGAGCAACATTTTTGGAGACGAGGTCAAATAACGGTGTTTCAATATTGTCTTCCTCGAAATCAAAGTCATCATCTGACATATCCAATGTGCCATCCAGTTCCACTGTCATATCGGTATCGAAAACCCTGTCGGCAATTAGACCTGTAAAACGGAGACAAGAACGCAATTCCTGTGAACGCTTGTTTTTCTCGTAAAAGTAAATATATATAAATACATTATATAATTCCAATCCCAAATTCCTTTCATCTTCAGAAAATAGGGTGTCCTTTGTGTCACACTCTGCAAAACAATTCTGAACGCACACTACTACATTCCACGGATTGAATGACTTATGTAGTGGGAGTTTTATAGTATCTAGGTGTAAAAAAGTCAATTATTACCATACATGGTTAAAGTAAATATACTTACAGTCACCATTCATAAAAATTACTATAAGAACATCAGATTTTACCTGTCATTGTAAGAACGTTGTCTCATCGGACGACTAATCAATGTGCACCTCTTGATCTGCTTTGACGTTTCTAATCGGGAAGATACGAGGTATGTGCGAAGTGCGGTGTAGTAAAGAAGAGTGGCCGGGAGGGTGGGGGTGGGTGGTCATTCATTCGACTCGAGCGAGCAGCCCGACTATACGCTGCTCACGTCCGCTTCTTCGCTCCTCCCTCCCTCTCCGCCACACCCAGATACTCCCGCGGCACTTCTAATTTTACGACTATTTATTTGTTCTATTTTGGCGTTTAAACTTGCGCTGGTGACATGCAGTTTTCACCTTAGCATTCTACTGCCTCCCACGAATATTCCTACCGAATTTCAACCGAATCCGAGTGAAACACATGTATGTGTTCCCTCGTTAGTGTCATTTGTTGACAAATGGTATGGATCTTCCACTTACCACCTGGAAATGGAAGGCCAGTGACTACGTGAAGTCGAAGAGCAGCTGATTGCTGGCATGCATCCTTATGATGCGTTTGAAAAAGCGAAGTGACTTTCAGAGATCTGGAGAGCGGTCCCTACATTTACGAGGATGCTGATGATACGCTTAGCAACAAAACAGATTGTTATTCGTGGCCAATTTCTTGGGATCGGCGCTTTGTGTTGATTTACGGCTGCGTGACCTTCCCTATGCGGAGGAATGTATTCACTGTTGCTGTAATGGTTGATGCGTATTAGGGCGAATACAAAGACAAAGACACAATCCCTGAGATAGAGGAATTAACCATGAGCCGTTAAAATCCCCGACCCGACCTCGTACTAAATACGAAGCGCTCTTGGCCACAGTGCTCAACTTTTAGCCAGGCAGCTGGACGGGTGTACCTATACTTATCGTAAATGAGTGTACATAAAAGAGAAAATCTAGTTTCATATCTTACAGAATGTATTTTAACACATTCATCTGAAGAACACGACCGACTTGGTTCACTTATTTATCAATGAAATACGGACCATCGCATTTTTAATGTGGATTTATCGTTGAAACGTTTGAAGAGGAATACGCCTATAGGTACCCCATGGGTGAGGGTAGTACAACTACACCCACGGTACCTCTGCCTGTTGTAAGAGGTGCCTAAAAGGGGCCCGAGGGGCTCTTAACTTGGGAGCGTGTGTAGCGACCACGGGGCCCTTAGCTGAGTCCTGGCATTGCTTCCACTTGTTTGCGCCAGGCTCCTCAATTTCTTCTATCCTATTCGACCTCCCTTGGTCATCTGTTGTTCTTTTCCGACGCCGACGGTATTAAGTATGGAGGCCTAGGGAGTCTTTCATTTTCACGCCCTTCGTGGCCCTTGTCTTTCTTTGGAATTGTGGGATCCTTTCCATTTTTCTCTCTGATTAGTGTTATGTGGAGGATGGTTGCCTAGTTGTACCAGCATCACCACCCCCATTACCTATAGGTTCGCAACCGCCGAGCGTTAAAGAAAAAACATTTTTCTCCGCTATACGGGGAAGCATAGAATCATGGATATGTTCTTGGGCTTAAAAGACGAGTTTCTTTTTTTACAATTTGCTTCACGTCACACCGACACAGATAGGTCTTATGACGACAATGTGAGAGGGAACGGATAGGAGTGGGAAAGAAGCGACCGTGGCCTTATCTAAGGTAGAGCCCCAGCATTTGCCTGGTGTGAAAATGGGAAACAACGGAAAACCATATTCAGCGCTGCCGACAGTGGGGTTAGAACCTACTATCTACCGGATGCAAACTCACAGCTGCGCTGCCCTAACCGCACGGACAACTCGCCCGGTAGAAGACGAGTGACCGAATACAGATTCTCTGTTTGTTCCCCTCTTACTGGCCTTTTACGACATTCAGTGGGGAGAGATGTCTCCATCCACACGGGAGGTAAAGAGTTACGGTAAATCGAAAGAAGCATTAATGTATCCACGAAAAAATGGTAAATCTCAGGAATTGCTAGGTAATGAAGGACCTTCTAGACCTCGTAAATAGGCTATAATACTAACCTACAACCTGTGACAATAAAGTTCGGTGAAAGAAGTCAGAACGTTCGATCCGGCAACACTGGCGACAAAAAAAAACGCTGCATCTGCGTAGCAGCAGGTTTTGACCACCTGCTCCCAACGTTGTTCAGTTGAGTATCGTGTGTGTGCCGTGAAAGACCTGTTTGACATAGTGCGTGTTTAGTGCGTTGGTTCTGAACTCGAACAGGAACATGAACGACCAAAAGATCAATGTACAGTTTTGTTTTATGTTTGGCAAGACATCGAAAGAAACGCATGCGATGCTGGTACGTGTTTATGAAGATCAAGCACTGTCCTTGAAGTGTGTGTACTAGTGGTTCGCCCGTATTCGAGGAGGCCGGGAAAGTGTTTCTGACAACCCCCGTAGCGGAAGACCGCCGACCGCCGTTAGTGAAGAAAACATGGAGAAGGTGAGGACATTAATCACGAACGATCGGCGATTAACTGTGCGCATGATACCGGATGAACTGCAGATTAACCGTGAATCCGTGCGACAAATCGTTACCCAGATGTTAGGGAAGAGGAAAACGTGTTCTCGTCTTGTGCCACATCACTTGACTGACGATCAGAAGCAGGCACGATCTCAGTCCTCCAGACTTCTTCCTATTCCCACGACTCAAACTCGCTTTGGAAGGAAAGAGATTTGTCGATATGCCTGACATCCAACGAGACGTGACGAGGCTTTTTAACACCATCCCAAAGGAAGCCTTCCTGCAAAATTTCCAGGACATGTATCGCCGATCCCAGCAGTGCATATTTATGGGACGGAACTATTTCGAATGACAGTAAGGTCACTGTCGTGCAATGTTCATCTATGTTGATAGTACAGGAATATTCACCAAACTTTATTGTCACAGGTTGTAATTATTATTAGCCAATCCTGTGGTGTACATGTAGCGTGCTTGTCTCTTGTTACAAAGCCCTGGGTTCATTTTGTGTCCAGTTCAAGGACTATCATTCTGGACTGAGGAATAGGACGGGGTTCACCTGATATGGAATTTTCTCAAACTATTAGTTACAGGAAGAAAGCGCACAGTGAAATAAAATCTAGCCAAAACATGCGACGACTGTGTTCAGTACTTTTTTTATGAAGTGGAAGGAGCATTGTTTCTAGTGAGAAGAGTCTGCCCTCGATGAGGTACTGTTGCGTTTTGAGGTACTAAGAATAGCCGAACTGCATGACTGACAATTAATTTAGCTCTGACCTCCGGCATGGTGCCGTATTCAGCTGTTTGTTAACTCGCATAGGGCAGAAATCAAATCGAACAGTACACACTTGAGAAACATACGGACAATAAATTGCATCGGGAATCGAAAACGCGTTCAATAGTGCCTTGTCAGAGTTCCAAGAAGTTCAAAATCACCGCGGTGGACCGCAGTGGCGTAGTCTGGGACCAACACGTGGGCTACAACTAGACGTAGGTTGCCGTCTTACCGTCAGTTGGTTTAGTGAACGTCAAATCTTTGCGCCATCGGAGTAGCATGCTGTGTTGTCAAGGCTGTTTTACAAGCTACTGCTAGGCCTCTGCCACTGCCAATACTCATCGCCTGATCAGTGGAAATGGTAGCATAGTGTTTAGCAAATTAAATCCCGGCTTTGTGGCCAAATGGACAGAATGTTTGCCTTTGGTCCGATGATCCCAGTTCAATTCTTGGGATCAAACTCTTTGTACTCCTAATTCTCCTGTGTTGAGGACTGAATGTTTATGACGTCTTTGCCTTTCATTTCATCCTAATTGGGTCACCAAAAAGCCTTTCCAGAGGCTATGCACCAGTTTTCTTCTTCTTCTCCTTATCATCAGATTAAAAGGTAGAGTTTTACAGCATTACCTGCGGTTGTACATGTCGTTCACTGGTTTATTAGCTTCCTCGGTAAATCGATGGCGGTGCCCGACCCATCATCATGGATTCGATTCCAATGGTATTGATATAAAAATTTACATTTTAATTTTAGAATAATAATAATAATAATAATAATAATAATAATAATAATAATAATAATAATAATAATAATAATAATAATAATAATATGTGTCTTCTGGAAAGGCTTGGTGGTGACAAAATAAGGATGACATGAATTGAGAAGACATCACATATACCCAGTCCCCAAGCCAGGGTACGAAGAGGATGATCCTGGGGAAGATGTGGGATAGGCTTACCATTTTAAACTTCAGCTGCGACAATGGGTTATTCAGCACCTATTTTGTACGGTTCAGCCTTTTTGCAAAACTAATCCCACCCGGTCAGTCACGTTTTACACTTCAAATAAACTAAAATTGTTCTGAGAACAGTAGGGTAATACTACTGAAATACATAAATAATTTTTTCAACTATAAACAATGAGCAAGATGTCTTGTACATGCAACAGCAAACACGTGACACCGCAGTACATGGGCCAATCGTGTCTGTTCGGATTTTTCCGGAGAACTTCGAGATTTTGAGTTCCCCCTCCGTCTTTAGCAGTGGGTGGGCGAGTGGCGAACTGTGGGAACGAAGCCTTCTCCACGTATACTCTCGGTCCCCGCACATATCGGACATTCAGCAGCGGGCCGCACGAGGTGTGGTGAGGGGGGAGGTACGTAGTGCCTGGACTGCGAAATCATTCTCCGATGCCTTGCACTCAGAAATACGAGCGACGTTTTTCTCATGGCTTTCAAGTCTTGGAAGTGGAACGATGTGTCAGATGCTTATATTATGATGTGATTTAGATTTCCATCTTTCTCATTTGAGGTTAGGGCTTCGCCGATAGCCTTGTTGTATACACCATGGTGGAACGTCAAAATGCCTATCGGGAGTGTGTTAAAATTAATATGATTGAGCGTCTTGAGCTGAGTTGGCCGTGCGGTTAGGGGCGTGAGGCTGTGAACTTGCATCCGGGAGATAGTGGGTTTGAACCCCACTGTCGGCAGTCATGAAGATGGTTTTCCTTGGTTTCCCATTTCCACCCCAGGCAAATGCTGGGGCTGTACCTTAATTAAGGCCACGGTCGATTCCTTCTCACTCCTAGGCTAGGATTGCCATAAGGTTCAGGATGAAATTCAGGACACCAGCATCGACAAGTTCCAACCATAGGCGCCGACACCACGGGAGCACTTGCCCCTATACATATAGTCGTACGGGGACGCAATCGTGGTTTTGCTTCCGTAAGAATGATATCTTCATCCTTGCCCTCGTGCTCAAGACCAAAAGTCGGCGCCTATGGTTCCAGCGAGTGTATTTATTTATTTATTTATTTATTTATTTATTTATTTATTGTGCTTCAGACAGGTACAAACCTAATGATGTGAAACACATATACATATAATATTACATTAGATAAAAACAAATATTAAATTAAAATTATAATACCTCTTATGAAAGTCCTTGTAAAATAAAGTCGTAAATGAAATAAAAAATACACTTTTCTTCAGTAACATAGTATTACAAATATTCAGTTACATATGCACATATTATAACAAGGTATTTAAAATATTACAATTAAAATGATTTACGAACTGCTTTAAAGCTGCATTAGTACTGTAATTATACATGATGGTAGTGATGGTATCGAAGATAATAATGATGATGAGCTAGATGGTATAACTAGAAACTAGAATATTAACTAAAGTTATGAGGTTAACAATAGGAATCAGCTAAGTGGGATTTTAACTTAGAACAGAAAACAATTAAGCTATTTGTTTACATTGTTTTACTATGGATGTGTATGTAGTTGCAAATATATCTATTCTATACTCATTGCTATATTTATTAAATATTTTCATTGAGTTTAACTCTGGTGAATTACTATGTTGTTGGGTTCTTGATCTAGAGCAGTAGAAAGTAACATATTTTGGGCGTGTAGATGGATTAGGGACAGACAAGTTGAACAGAGAGAGCAAGTTAGAGCTACCAATAAGATTGTTAAATAATTTGTAGACAAATAGAAGAACTGCAATTACTCGTCTTTTTGCTAAGGACTTATAGCCAAGTTGTTTCATTAAGTCATCATACGAATCAAATTTAGGATAATTATTAGTTATTTTGTACGTAAGGTATCTAAGAAATTTGTTTTGCACCATTTCAACTTTGTTTTCATATAGTTTAAAGGTGGGATTCCAAATGGTTGGTGCATATTCTAACCGACTTCTTACAAAGGAGTTGTATAATAGCTTTATTGCCTCGGGATTTGTGAAGTCACGTGTGCATCTCTTAAAAAATCCTAATATTCTTTTTTTTTGCTAGGGGCTTTACGTCGCACCGACACAGATAGGTCTTATGGCGACGATGGGATAGGAAAGGCCTAGGAGTTGGAAGGAAGCGGCCGTGGCCTTAATTAAGGTACAGCCCCAGCATTTGCCTGGTGTGAAAATGGGAAACCACGGAAAACCATCTTCAGGGCTGCCGATAGTGGCCTAATATTCTGTAAGCATCTGCAACTACTTCGTTTATGTGCAGAGAGAACGTCAATTTAGCGTCAAAATGCACGCCAAGATCCTTGATAAAATTCACTGAAGACAGATTAGTATTCAAAATATTATACGAGTGACTAATTTTATTTTTATTCCTGGAAAATACCATTACATGACACTTGTTAATGTTAAAATCTAACTTGTTAATAACGCTCCAATGTGATATGCTATTGAGGTCTTGGGTAATTCTATATGAATTGTCCCGTCCGTTACCAAAATACATACTTGTTATATGTTAAACATCGAATAGAGAAATAATAAGAAATCATACTTTATGTAAAGCAGCTACTTTACAGACCACTCCAAAATTATGTAATTTTCAATGTTATTTGCATAGATTTTTAAGTAACAGATGGGACAGTTCACGTAGAATGACTAATTTCTCAATAATACGAATAAGTGAAAACTAAAAACAGCATTTATATACCTTTGCTTAAAGATGTTTATGACACAGAAGTGCCCTGATTCTGATACCAATCATACTTTTCCGTACTTTTTAGCAACTATTTTAATTTTTCGAATGTAATCATGAAATTCCTGCCAAGATATTTCTTTAAAATTGTATTGCAGCAATAATATTGATCTAACAGATTCTGCTTTCGGTCTATTCCTGTCACTTGTCCATTGTAAATTCATTAAAGAAAAGCTTCTTTCCACACATGCGTTACGGCCATGTAAACAGAAATAGAACGGAGGCAATTCAGAATATTGTTCACTGGATTTACATTGCTTTAAAAAACTGAACCCATTTATTACTAGCTAACATGGATACAAAATAATTTTCATCATTATTTAACTCGCTGCTCCCGGGCGGAAGTAGATAGCGTTAGCGTAGGTCAAGTCTGTTACTATGGCAATGTCAGGCTCTGCTTCAGTATGACCAACCAAAAAAGTTCCATTCCCTTTCAAAAACAGTTGAGCATAAGTTAAAATCATTTGCTCTGATTTCTAAAATTCAGGACATTTGGGATTTTTTAAAAAATCAGTCAGGACGTGGGGACACGTGCTCAAATTCAGGACAATCCTACTTTTTTTAGGACGTTTCCTGAGATCTATCTGCGTCGGTGTGACGTAAAACAAGTTGTAAAAAAATGAAACTAGTCAGGGAAAATTATTTGCATCTCATGGCGTTGACGATGTGTTGAAGTGTTTAGAATTAGGAAATAAAATGTCAAAGCCATGCTGACTGGATGCTTGAGTTCGACAATACATCTCACGCGGTCCGTATTGACATAAACATGTCTTAGAGATGGGGGTCATCCAACAATTTGTGTTACGAAATAGTGTAAGTAACAAAACGTGTGAGGTGGTTTACCTAACAAAAGAACCTTGAGATCTGCTTAGGTCGTGGATTTGAATGTCATGGCCACCCATCAGTACTTCGCATCACAGCCTACATGGTTGTTAGGTAACATCGCGTCACACATTTCACTGAAAGGCATATTTATCATTTGATTTTACCAGCAGAACAAGTCTCTGAATTCTCCTATTTGGGTAGCGTAATTACTTCTGATAACAGGCCTCTTTCGGAAATTAAGAAAATAATAGTGGTCGCAAAACAAGCCTTCCGAAATAAGAAAAACTTACTGCTAAACAACCATCTCAGACCTTGGTTTGGAGTGTGGTACTGTATGGATGCGAAACCTGGACATTAGGGAAACAGGAAGAAACACAACTTGAGGATACAAAAACGTGCTTTAGGGGAAGAATCACAAAAACAAGTTGGATGGATAAAAAAACAAATGAACTTCTTTTAAATAACGTAAAAGAGTATCGATGTTTACTAAATACGATAAAGAGGAGGAAAACAAGGTTCCTTGCACACGTACTGAGACATGACACTCTTCTCCAAACCATCTCTGAAGGTAAAGTACTGGGAAAGAGACCCAGAGGACGACAAATGAATTCATACATCAGGAACTCCGTCGGTGAACTGGCATGTGGTTCATATAGCAACATGAAGAAGCTAGCAGAAGATCATCAGATGTGGCTACAGCCACAAGGCATTGCCTTTATTAGATAAAATGAAATGGCGTATGGCTTTTAGTGCCGGGAGTGCCTGAGGACAAGTTCGGCTCGCCAGGTGCAGATCTTTTCATTTGACGCCCATAGGCGATCTGCGCGTCGTGATGAGGATGAAATGATGATGAAGACAACACATACATCCAGCCCCTGTGTCAGCGAAATTAACCAATTATGGTTAAAATTCCCGACCCGCCGGGAATTGAACCCGGGTCTCCTGTGGCCAAGGCCAGAACACTAACCATTTAGCGATGGAGCCGGACGCCTTTAGCAGATGATTGATGATGATGATGCTGCTGATGACCCAGATAGAGTCCCGTTCAAGTTTTGTTTATTAAAATTCACTGCGAAACCCATAGCATTACGATGTATCACACACAAAACGCTACCGAACTCTGGACCTGCTCAAACAATCCTCTGATGTCCAGAGAGTTGTTTTGTACTGTGGACATCATTTGATTGGTAATACTTGGACGATTTTCTGTAGAGGAAGTTTCCATGTTCGTCGAACGAAATGCGCTTTTGTTTCGACCTGTGCGCGCGAGGCTTCAACGGATGAATGCTCCAATGGACTGCTGAATACAACACCGCCAGGCTGTATGAACCATCTGACCGGAATGAAGGTGAATACTGAAAGGGGATTTTGTCTGTCATGAGTGTACCGTGCTCATGCGTCGACCTCTAATTAGATTTCTGCCTGCGAGCTAGTATTACAGTCCAAATGAAGTGAGGATTTGAAAAGCAGTATTGTGCACCATTGTGCATTCTTGAAATATGATGCAGTAAACTCTTGATTATTTTGTCCGGCTCCTTGGAGGGATAGCTCAGAGGCTCAGGGTTCTATTCCCGGTCAGATCCAAGTTTATATGGTTAATTTCCCTTGCTCGGGGACTGGGTGTTTGTGTGCGTTTTAAAATCACTTTCGTTCATCATCCACCAACCACCACAGAAACACGCCATAATGAATACATCCCCCATATAGTTCTGCCACTTGAAGGGCATGCGGTCGTAAAACTGTGTCAAATACATGTAAGTATCGACCTCAGTAGACTGGCAATGAGGGCAATAATAATAATAATAATAATAATAATAATAATAATAATAATAATAATAATAATAATAATAATAATAATAATAATAATAATAATAATAATAATAATAATAATAAAAACTCTTGTTTATTTGCGATTTTGGAAGAGACATTGTGCATGGATAGTACATAAGATATGAATACTCGTAAACGCTACGTTTTGCGACCATGTTTTTATCACAAGCATAAATTATCAGTCCTATATCTGTTTCTTCTTAGTCGTATCCTAACGGAAGGTTTCCTTTCTGTCTTTCCTTCTATAAATAAGTGTATCAGGCAAATAAGGAACACATACCAGATTTTCAGATGGAAAATTAAAACGTCCGCCTCCGTGGTACAGTGGTTAGTGTGATTAACTGCCACCCCCGAAGGCCCGGGTTCGATTCCCGGCTCTAGCACGGAATTTAAAAAGTCGTACGACGGATGGAACGGGGTCCATTCAGCCTTGGGAGGTCAACGGAGTAGAGGGGATTCGATTGCCACCTTATCCTTCCTTGAAGTGTTTCTCCGTGGTTTCCCCACTTCTCCTCCAGGCAAATGCTGGGATGGTACCTAACTTAAGGCCACGGCCGCTTCCTTCTCTCTTCCTTGCCTATCCATTCTATCTTCCCACCCCTCCCCCACATACGCATAGCAGGTGAGGCTGCCTGGGTGAGGTACTTGTTGTAACCAAGGTTGAAGTTTACAGAACACAACTTTATTTGCTTCACTTTATAATATTTACACAAATAACTGAAATTTATTTTGAAGCAAAAAGGAATATTGAATCTTGAGAAAAGTCTGTCTTTATACAATATGTACAGGTTTGCAGTCTTTATATACACTTCTATCTTGAAAAGAGTCTTTGTGAATTGACACGTTGATAGTCGAGAACTATCTGGCACACTAACATAAATGTTCATGAGAGTCCTTGTTTGTTGAAGTGCCTGAATTCCTAAAAAGCAAGTTCAATTGATTGAAGAAATTCCACCTAGCGAAACTAAGGGAGCTTGCATAAATTAGGGAATGAAAATGGCTTGTAAAAGAATTACGGAACATAGGCAGCGGAAACAGGTAAGGGAGCGGTGACCAGAGGTGAAACCTCGTACTGCCAGAAATTCAGTCCACCTGGTCGAAGCACATTTTCAAGAGGAGTAGCCTCCGTGCTCGACGTAGGGTGTATTCTGGAGCTGGACACCGGGGCAAGTGGGCAAGTGAACAGGCCGGGAGCTCCTATTTATAGTACACTCGATGGTCAGGCACGCGCACTGAGGGCTGCGCGTCGAAGCTAGCAGAATGATACACAGGCGCGCGTGCAGCTGGCTGGCGGAGCGAGAAGGGAGCGCCGGACATACAACACCCTCCCCTCCTAAATACGCCGGTACGGCGTGAAACGGCGGTGGCGCTGGCGGCGACTGCGATGCTGGGGCGGAGCTGCTGATATCTCTGTTGTATTGTCCGGAGCTGGAACTGGGCGGAGTGGCGCTGTCTCGTCCTGAAAGGAACCCATTGTTATTAAATGATCTAAAGCTCTTTCAGCAATAGATTTATCTGGTTTAGCAATAGCATCAATAGCTGGACAGGGGCGGTAGCGTAGACGTATCTGATCTTGATGGCGGCAGATACGTTTCTCCGTAGTCTGTATCTCGTAGAGACGATGACCCAAAGATCTGCAGATGACTCCAGGTATCCAGAGTGGGTTGGGTTTGAATGTCCTGGTGTAGACCTTGTCGTTGAGGGAGAACTTCGTTGGTGAGGTCTTATGCTGGGCCGGAAGAGGCTGTAACAGAGAAAGTAAAGTTCTGTGAGGTCGTCCATGGAGCTTCTGTGCAGGAGTGATATTATCAGCGCCGGGTAGAGTTCTGTAGGTGTTTAAGAGTTGGAGCAAGGCTTGGTCTTTAGTTAAGCCTGAAGAGACAGCTTTCTTCATACTTCTTTTAAATGTTTGTACGAAGCGTTCAGCTTCACCATTAGATTGAGGGTGAAAAGGTGGTGCTAGGATATGACGAATGCCATTATGTGTACAAAAGTTCTGAAAAGCAGTAGCTGTAAATTGAGGTCCGTTGTCCGAAATGAGTACTTGCGGTAAACCTTCTGTAGTAAAGATTTTCTGGAGAGCACGAATGGTAGCTTCGGTTGTAGTAGTCGAATGCATATCCACGACATATGGAAAGTTTGACAGTGAATCGATGACTATTAACCACATGGAATTGAGGAAAGGACCTGCGAAATCGATGTGAACTCGTTCCCATGGAGTAGTAGCAGGAGGCCATGAAGCAAGATCAGAAGACGGGGCGTTCTGATTCGTTTGACATTGCTCACAATGACGTATTAGCTTTTCGATGGCGGCATCAATACCGGGCCAGTAGCAGTGTTGACGGGCGAGTTGCTTTGTTCTGGAGATACCCCAATGGCTTTGGTGTAATAACTCGAGAACTTGTTTCTGTAGGCTAAGTGGGATAACCACTCGGAAGATGGTGCCTGCTTCTAGTAGTACAACTCCGGCACGAGTCGTGAGACGATGTTGCATACGATGATAAGGTGCCAGGTGGGCAGGAAGTGTGCTCTGAAGAGGCCAACCGTTGCGGATGTAAGTACGTACAGTAGCAAGTGTACTGTCCTTATCCGTAGCTTTAGCTATGCAGGTAGCATCAATAGGAAAACTGGATACAGTATCTTCAAGTTCTATGTCCAACTGAAGACATTCAGATTCTTGAGAATCGAAGGCAGTATCAGGACCAACGGGTAAGCGGGAGAGGGCATCAGCATTACAATGCTGGGATGTGGCTCGATATACAATCTGATAGGAATAATCAGAAAGGAACATGGACCATCTTTGAAGCTTTCTGAGGGAATTCTCTGGGATCTTATTACCAGGATGGAATAAGTGTACGAGAGGCTTATGATCGGTAATGATCAGGAAATGGTTGCCATAAAGATATTCATTGAAACGGCGAATACCAAAGATGATGGCTAAAGCTTCTTTCTCTATCTGTGAGTATCGACGTTGATGGTCATTGAGTGTTTTCGAAGCGAAGGCGATGGGGCGTTCTTGTCCATGACGATCCTTCTGGGAGAGAACGGCACCGACACCGTAGTCTGAAGCGTCAGTAGCTAGCGTGATGATCTTGTCGGGCTGAAAATGAGTGAGTTGTATAGCTTGAATTAAGGCGTTGTTGATTGTTTTCCATGCCTGTTGGCATTGCGGAGTCCACTGAAACTTAACACCTTTTTTACGTAGAGCGTTTAATGGAGCTGCCACTGTAGCGAAGCGTGGAATGAACTTATTATAATAGTTCGCTTTGCCGATGAAGGACTGAAGCTGCTTGAGGTTCTGAGGTGCTGGCATGTTTACTATCGCGGAGACATTCTGCATACTAGGACGAATTCCATTCTTATCAAGTATATGTCCGAGGTAGTGAACTTGAGGCTGAAAGAAGGTACATTTAGCGAGATTCGCTCGTAGGCCATTGTCTTTCAATTTCTGGAGAAGAAGGCGGAGATTGGTTAGATGTTCCTGATGATCTTTTCCAGTAACAATAATATCATCCAGGTAGTTAGCACAACCGGGAATGGAGGCGGTGAGTTGAGCCAAATAGCGCTGAAAAATAGCCGCTGAGGATGAAACACCGAATGGGAGCCGCTGGAGCTGGAGCAGTCCGAGAGGAGTGTTGAGTGTGAGAAATTTCTTAGATTCTTCGTCTAAAAGTAGCTGGAGATATGCTTCTTTAAGATCAACTCGAGAGAAGAATTGTCCACCAGAGAGACGACGGAATAAGTCTTCTGGACGTGGAATAGGAAAGATATCGGTTTCGAGTTGTGCGTTGACTGTAGATCGAAAATCGCCACAAAGTCGAACATTACCATCAGGTTTCTTGATTACCACGAGTGGAGTAGCCCATTGACTAGAAGTAACTGGTACTACAATTCCAGTTTGTATCCATCTTTCTAATTCTTTCGTGACCTGGTCTTGAAGTGCTAGGGGTACTGAACGTGCTTTGAGGAAGCGAGGCTTAGCTCCGGATTTCAGCTGTATGTGAGCTGTATAGTCTTTTGCTGTTCCGAGCTGAGAGTCGAAGACTTCAGGAAACTGCGCTAGGAGAGCGGTAACGTCAGAAGTAGGATGCAATGTAGATACGACGTTAATGTTGTCATGTATCTGGAAACCAAATAAGTTGAATAGATCCATGCCCATAATGTTTGATGCAGTGTAGTTGTTAACTACGAGAAGAGGAATGGCCTTCTGAATTCCTTTATAACTAGCCTGAAGCTTAATTTGACCTTTGATGTCAATTTTCTTCTTGTTAAATGTCACGAGCTGGATGTCAGCTGGAGAGCATGAAGGTGAACCTAAGTCGTGGTAGGTAGTCAGGTTAATAAGAGAGACAGGTGATCCAGTGTCTAATTGAAAATCGACAGATCGATCAGAGAATGAGAGAGGAATGATGATTTTGTGAGAATCCTTTGTGGGAAGAATAAGATTGATCTGATCAACTTCCATGTCTTGGCGGGGCTGTATATGCTTCCGGCGCGCTGCAGTAGTTTTAGCAGGGCGGAGCGAACTTTGACAGACAGTCTGAATGTGTCCAAGTTTATTACATCGTTCACAAGTAGCTTTGAAAAAACGACAGTCACGACGTTCATGATGCTTGAAACAACCTCGGCAGGAAGGCAGGAGTTTCGAGGTGCTTTTAGAATTGGGCTTCCGTGTAGCATTACGAGAGGGAACCTGGCGAGAATGCTTGGTGGAGAGCGCCTTATCCGTACGGTTCACTGTAGCAGAGGACTTGCGGGCCTGAGGTGAGACTTGTGCAACTTCGTGTGGAGAAGCTATGGCTGCGGCAGTCTTGGTAGTAAGCTCATAAACCGTAGCAATACGCTGGACGTCTTCTAAAGAAGGGTTACTCTGCTTGACAGCGTCAAAACGTATTTTGTCTGCAGGAGTATGTAAAATTATCATGTCCCGAATGAGAGAATCAGTGTAGGATGAACCACAACCGTCCTTGGAGCAGATGAACTGGCAGGGTTTAGCTAGACCACGCAATTCAGTTATCCATTCAGTATGTGTCTGATGGGGTTGCTTTCTGCTCTGAAAAAATTTATAGCGAGCAGCCACTATGTGAGGAGCTTTGGCATAGTGTTCCGTGAGACGGGCCAAGAGCTGCGTGAAGGGTACCTCAGATAAGTGTTCTTCTGGACTTAATTTACGTAGTAATTCACACGTAGCATTGCCAACCGAACTAAGAAATAGTGCGCGGCGGCGTTGATCGTCTGTGACAGAATGGCAGATGAAATGCTGTTGCAAGCGGGCTAAATAAACTGACCATTCTTCCTTAGCCGGATCAAAAGCAGAGAACGGAGGAATAGCTGATGGCTGTGTAGAGACAGAAATAGCTTGAATAGCCTGAATTAATGCTGCCTGTTGTTGTTGCATAAACTGCTGTTGTTGCTGCTGTAAGGTTTGGAAGATCGTAGCGAGTTGTTCCGCAGTAGCCATTGCGAGATGCGTGCAAGAAAGAGTAAGGTAAGCTGTGTGTCAGAACTGGTTGGAGTGTCGTTGTAGTTTAGCACGTCGCCGTAGAGTTGACAACTGGGCCCGGTGAATTGTAGTGTTGGTTTCGTGTGTACCTCGTCGCTATAGAGTTGGCAACTGGGGCCGAAGAATTGTAGTTTGTTGCTTTTTTACCTCGTCGCCATAGAGTTGGCAACAGGGGTCGAAGACGTGTAGTTGGTGCTTTTTTACCTCGTCGCCATAGAGTTGGCGACTGGGGCCGAAGACTTGTAGTTTGTGGCTGTTTTTTTACCTCGTCGCCATAGAGTTGTGTTGTAACCAAGGTTGAAGTTTACAGAACACAACTTTATTTGCTTCACTTTATAATATTTACACAAATAACTGAAATTTATTTTGAAGCAAAAAGGAATATTGAATCTTGAGAAAAGTCTGTCTTTATACAATATGTACAGGTTTGCAGTCTTTATATACACTTCTATCTTGAAAAGATAGTCTTTGTGAATTGACACGTTGATAGTCGAGAACTATCTGGCACACTAACATAAATGTTCATGAGAGTCCTTGTTTGTTGAAGTGCCTGAATTCCTAAAAAGCAAGTTCAATTGATTGAAGAAATTCCACCTAGCGAAACTAAGGGAGCTTGCATAAATTAGGGAATGAAAATGGCTTGTAAAAGAATTACGGAACATAGGCAGCGGAAACAGGTAAGGGAGCGGTGACCAGAGGTGAAACCTCGTACTGCCAGAAATTCAGTCCACCTGGTCGAAGCACATTTTCAAGAGGAGTAGCCTCCGTGCTCGACGTAGGGTGTATTCTGGAGCTGGACACCGGGGCAAGTGGGCAAGTGAACAGGCCGGGAGCTCCTATTTATAGTACACTCGATGGTCAGGCACGCGCACTGAGGGCTGCGCGTCGAAGCTAGCAGAATGATACACAGGCGCGCGTGCAGCTGGCTGGCGGAGCGAGAAGGGAGCGCCGGACATACAACAGTACTGGTCCTCTTCCTGGCCAGTTGTATCCATCAGACCCGAAGACTCACGCACAAGTACACTGCCCTTGAGGCGGTAGGGGTGGGATTCCTCGCTGAGTCAGAGGGAAAACCAACCATGGAGTGTAAACGGATTAAGGAGAAAGAAAATAAATAGGAACACTAACCACATTTCCAGGTGGCAAATGGAACAATTTAATTTCTTCGCTATATAGTGCTAACATAAACAACCATAGCTATGTAATGAATGAGAAAAGAGATCAGGGATGTATTAAATAGTAAACACTGGTAAAATTATTACAGCTTGACTTATTTATTACTTTATTGCAAACTAATAATACGTTAGTCTTTGGATTGTAATGAACATTTCACAAGTACTTGCTATTTAAATTAGCAAAATGCAACAATTTCTTATTCAACAAACATGTCTTGTCTTGTGAAAGTCCTTACAATTCTAATCATAGTTGAAGTATACAAATAGTACATCTTTTGTTTAATCTACAGAGCTTCCATTATTTATCATATCTCTATTTTATTGCCATTATTGACAATACTCGTTCAGTACATGTATTCGATGGAAACATAATAAACACAAACTTAAGTATCATGAAAATGTTCTTTAGTTTTTCTCTCCCCAGAAAACAAACTGGCTATTTCAATAATAATAATAATAATAATAATAATAATAATAATAATAATAATAATAATAATAATAATAATAATAATAATAATAATAATAATAATAATAATAATAATAATAGCTTTAGGTCCCACCACACCAACTACTTTTTCAGTTTTCGGAGAAGCCGAGGTGCCGGAATTTAGTCCCACAGGAGTTCTTTTACGTGCCAGTAAATCTACCAACAAGAGGCTGACGTATTTGTGCACCTTCAAATACCACCGGACTGAGCCGGGATCGAACCTGGCAAGTTGGGTTTGGAAGGGCAGCACCTTAACCGTCTGAGCCACTCAGCCCGGCTATTCAGCTTTTCCTCTAAACCTAGTGTCTCTACTAACTTTAAAGTTCTTGCTGAACTGAGTTGAGTTTTCTAGAGCCACTAAAATCAAACCATTTACATAGATAATTAACAAACTTTTCCGACTCTGTGTTGTAGTGGTTAGTGTGATTAGTTGCCACCCCTGGGTGCCCGGGTTCGATTACCACCTCAGTCATTCTCGAAGTGGTTTTCCGTGGTTTCCCACTTCTCCTCAATGAAAATGCCGGGATGGTACCTAACTTAACACCACGGCCGCTTCTTTCCCTCTTCCTTGCCTGTCTCTTCCAATCTTCCCTTCCCCCACAAGGCCGCTGTTCAGCATGGCAGGTAAGGTCTGGGCGTGGTACTGGTCCTCCTTCCCAGTTGTATACCAGACCCAATGTCTCACCGTGTCTCTAATTTAGTCCGTTCAATAAAATATTAGGTGAGTTCAAATATTTGTTCATTTGTGTCGTAAGTTTCATTACGAAACGCCTGACGAGGCTATACCCGCTGTACATTTATGTTATGGACGTTGCCAAACCACTCCTGTACCATATGGTCCAGAACACTGCCCTTGAGGCGGTAGAGGCGGGATCCTTCGCTGAATCCCAGGGAAAAATACAACCCTGGAGGGTAAACAGATTAAGAAATAAACAAATGAGTAAACTTTATAGATACGTTTGAAATTTCTTCTCCAGTAATGAAATAATTCAATTTATTTAATGTATGAGTCACTTCATTATAAAAATGATACATGATCGACAATACACACGAGTACCACTAGGGCATTGCCAGAGGTGCTGTTCTTAACTGTGATGACTGATATTTCTGATCAGAGTACAAAATATTTTGTACTCGATCAAAACCGTGCTTTTTTCGATACTCTACTATTGTCTAAGCCGCGATATTAATGACGGCGGAACATTCGGCGTATGGTTTGAAGGGTGCACCAAACATGGTATAAAATGAAAAGATATTCCGGGCAAGTCCTAATCAGGCTGTCTGTTATTCCGGAAGATGTGATCAAAATAGGTTGCTTTTCAGCTATGAGGGCTAAGATTTTAAATGTTCCCCGGCTGAACGGAATGCATACTTATAGGCCACGTGCTATGTCCGTGTGATCTTGAACACTCTTTGCCACATCCACACTTCAAAGGCCTGCAGTCGGTTCACTGACGAAGCCCTTACTGCCCATCCTTCGACACCGAGAAGCAGCATCGTTAACGCTGATGCAGGTGTAATGGTTAGTATAATTTGGGGTTCAGCGAAGGATCCCATCTCTACCGCCTCAAGGGCAGTGTTCCGGACCATATGGTACAGGAGTGGTTTGGCAACGTCCATAACATAAATGTACAGCGGGTATAGCCTCGTCAGGCGTTTCGTAATGAAATTTACGACACAAACCCATGGGTAAGTAATGGAAATATCGAGGTCGGTTATTCTTCTCCTTCTTCTTATTATTATTTATGTAGTTATATACGGACTTTATTTGGTATAAATTGTGATTTTATTATTTGTGTGTTGTATGTGAGGTTATGTTACGGCACGTCAGCTGTATATATATGTATATTAATATGAGGTTATTTATTGTAAGAACACGTAGTTAATAGTATATATAAATATGATGTATAAATCCAGTGTACTATTGTGCAACAAATGGCAATAGTCCAGAACAACGCATCTTGTCACTAGAAATTTACAGAACATTCAATTCATTTGTAAATAGGTTATTTGAGACTCTAGAAAATACGAGAAATCATGTTGTGTCATACTTTTCTAGAAGCCTGGCCAGGCAATGCATATAAAGATGCAGTCTTGAGAGTTGGAGTGAGAGTTGTTAGCAAGACTCGTAGTGGAAGTCGTTAATCGAGTATGCGAATTCATGTTGTGATTGTGTTGCGTTGGTAGTATGTTGACAGGGTATTGTGGCAGTCTTCTTCTTCGTAGCAGTGTTTTGTTCATGACAGCAGTTTATTAGTGTGTGTGTATAATGCGTATATAGTTTGTAAATAAATCAGTGTACACAATTGACAGCACCTCCTGTGTGCGTCTTGTGGTCACAACAACGCGTAACATTTAACAATACGTCAGCGAGTTCCGAATAGGACATCACGACTGTGAACATAATTCAATAAACACATTTATTGTTGGAATTTCACCCCCATTAGGGTTAGTGTCCACCAGAGATCGGCCCTATCACCGCTTCTCTCCATACCGTGTATGGATTTAGTCACCTCCGATATCCAGTCATCATCCCCCATAGTAACTCATGTATGCTGTCCTACTGGCTGCTGAGGAGCGTCAACAGATTCAAGAGCAGGTTCAGAAGTGGAATGAAATACATTTTTTTGCAAGTTGCTTTACGTCGCACTGACACAGATAGGTCTTATGGCGACGATGGGAGAAGAAAGAGGTAGGAATGGGAAGGAAGCAGCCGTGGCCTTAATTAAGGTACAGCCCCAGTATTTGCCTGGTGTGAAAATGGGAAACCAAGGAAAACCATCTTCAGGGCTGTCGACAGTGGTGTTCGAACCCACTAATCTCCCGAATAATGGCCGCACTTAAGCGACTGCAGCTATCGAGCTCGGTGAATGAAAGACTAACAGCACATGAACTTCGATTGAATATCAAGAAAACGTAGTAAATGTAGCGTGGTCCCAGACGGCTGGAACAATTGAGGTAGATGGCCAAGATTTCAATAACGCAGAACAGTTTAGGTATCTTGGTTCTTTGGTCAAGGCTGAGTGTGACACTGTTCTAGAAGCCCGTTCAGGATTAAATGTGGCCGTTATGGAGTGGCGGCAAACTACTGGTGTTTTCTAGATCGTCGGATACCAATCCACCTGAAGTTCAAGGTTTACAGGACTGTTGTTCGTCCATTTGCTCTGTACGGCTCGGAATAGTGACCAGCAAAAGTCAAGTACGAACAAGCCAGGTCATGGAGATGATCATGCTTCACTGGTCACTTTGCCTTACTCGGCTAGACCATGTCACCAACATAGAAACATGGATAATCAGGGGATTTGCCCCGGTTGTAGAAAAGATGTGTGAAACCCGACTTTAGTGGTATGGTCACGTAATGCGTAGAGAAGGTTTATCTGTTGTGCAGATGGCACTTCGCATCAGACCAACTGGAAATCGGCCACGTGGGCGGCCCAAGAATCCCTGCCTTGATCGCCTTCAAGAAGACATGCGCTATATTGATCTTCTTTCCAACGATATACTTCATAAAATCATGTGAAGATAGGCTTGAAAATCAGCGGATCTTGCTCCATTGCGGGAAGATGACAACTTCTTGCAATACCGATTCTGGCTTTGATTTTTAAATGCGTATTCCATTCTTGTGTTAGCCAGCATTTTATATACCTTAAATGTGGCACCATTTCGATGATTTTCTTCATACTGTTTATAATTTATACATTTTTGCAAAATATGTTTTCGGAAAATGTAAAATATATGAAGCCTGGCACTGGGAAGTGATAACTAGGATTATTGGTACTGTCAGTACATTAACATAGTACTTTTCGCTTGTCCTTATACATCTTACTTTCATAGTGGATGCCGATAAATCAAGTCCATTCCCTTCGCCTTCTTCTGGACCAGCTCGCCCTGTACACTGCACAAGAAGATAGTTTTAGGCGGCGCTTACACATGGTACAGATTTCTATATACAGGCGCACGCTCACAAAATGGTGGTACAAAACTGCGTGATCATCAGCCCGTATTCATCAGGATCTTAATTAAGATAACCATCGAAATAAAAAAGGAATTCGCGTAAATAATACGAGGAAAGGGAGTCGTGAAGTGAGGTGGAAATGAAGTATTTCATTGCCCTCGGATGCCCTTATACAGGGTTCTAAAAATCATTGGACCATCAGGATAGCTTATCGAGCTTTGGATCTCACTGGGGGTCAAATAGAGACGTTTTCTCGTAAATAAAATACTATAAGGAAATTAATGAAATGTATTATGCAGTATTTGCCCGACTCATTGGATGAATGGTCAGCTCCAAGGACTTTGGTTCCCGGATTCGATTCCCTGCCCGAGGACTGGGTGTTTGTGTTTGTACTAACACTTTTCTCTTCATATTCACACAACACACTACACTACCAACTACCACAGAAACACGCAATAGTGATATAGGGTTGGCGTCAGGCAGGCCATCCGGCCGTAAAAGGAAACTAAATCCACATATGCGACACATTTCGCACCCGCGATCCAACAGATGTGTAAAAGCGGTAGAAGAAGAAGATATGCAGTATTTACACTGTAATGTTTAAAACTCTTGTGAATTTTAGTGAGAGATATGCAACTTAAAAAAACACAATCTCGTCGAACTGTGTCTCTAGTTTAGTGCGTTGTTCGTTTGTTTGTTCAACCCTTGTCCCGTTTCTCTACGGGGTCGGGTATGAGGTGAGATGAATCTGAAGTGGCGCGTTTTTATGACCGGATGCCATTCCTGACTTCAACCTCATCAGAGAATTTAATGAGTTGAAATGAATGACGTGATATATGATAGTGGGAAGGGAGATCTCTAATTTAGTCCTTTGAATATGTAAAATATTTGGTGGGTTCAAATGTTCGTTCATTGCTGTCGTAAGTACCTCTGCGAAACGCCTGACGACGCTGTATCCGCTGTACAGCTGTGTAATGGACGTTGCCAAAACACTCCTGTACATTTATGGTAAACAATCAGACCTGCGGCGTGTAGGGGTAGCGTGTGTGCCTGTTATCCTGAAGCCCCAGGTTAGATTCCCGGCCAGGTCAGTGGTTTTTACCTGGACCTGAGGGGTGGTTAGAGAGATACCTGACGGTGAGATGGCGACCTCCATCTAGAATGCTAAGAATAAAGGCGGAGATGATTCGTCGTGCCGAACACACAACCTACACGCCTGCGGGCCGAGTGGAGGTCTATTGGCCTTCGGGGCTGTTTGACCATAGTGACGGGGCGGGGGCGTTGAGGGAGGATAAGTTTGTGACTGACTTTGGCCGCATTAGCGTGTACTTGTCTTCCGTATGTATGAAATTGGATGATAAAAATATTTTTAGAATTAAAATTTAATGGAGGAGATGCAGCGACGAATCAGGCATGTCAAAACTGGTTTGCGCAATTTCGATCGGGGAATTTCTCCCTAAAAGGAAAACTGCGCACAGGACGTCCTGTTTTGGCAAACGTAGAAAGAGTAATCTTCCAGAAAAATGGCATTATATTGTTGATAAGATTGAGGCAATTTGTGTGAAATAATATTTGTTTACGGTGACGAATTCTTCTTCTTTATCCTTTTACCCTCCATGTTCGGTTTTTCCCTCAGACTCAGCGAGGGATCCCACCTCTACCACCTCAAAGGCAGTGTCCTGGAGCATGAGACACTGGGTCGGGGGATACCACTCGACAGGAGGATCAGTACCTAGCGGAGGTGGCCTCACCTGCTATGCTGAACAGGGTCTTGCGGGGGAAACGGAAGATTGGAAGGGATAGACAAGGAAGACGGAAGGAAGCGGCCGTGGTCTTAAGTTAGGTACTATCCAGGCATTTGCCTGGAGGAGAAGTGGGAAACCACAGAAAACCACTTCCAGGATGGCTGAGGTGGGAATCGAACCCACCTCTACACAGTTGACCTTCCGAGGCTGAGTGGACTCCGTTCCAGCCCTCGTACGAATTTTCAAATTTCGTGGCAGAGCCGGGAATCGAAGCCGGGCTTCCGGGGGTGGCAGCTAATCACACTAACCACTACACCACAGAGGCGGACGAAGTATTGTTCGATTGTCTGTAAATGTCCCCTTTCTGCTGTGGGTGACTGTGTGCGTCATATTTTCCTACGTCCATATCCCGTTCCCGAGGATGTTCTGCAACTACTCTGTCGGATCTATGCAGCGGGTTACAGTGTACGTAGGCGTTGTTAGTGGTCGAGAGGTAACGAAAAAACGAACGAAGTTATGAACAACCCAACGTCTTTCAAATGTTCGTCACTCAAGTTACCTCTGTATTTTGTGAACGTCAACAAAGAAGTGGTTTACTCGCACGTGTAGGTAGTCCCGAATGTAGATAGGAAATTCAGTTGTTCTAGAGGTCCCTCGTGGCGTTACACCAGCCGCAAGAATTGCGCGCAGCATTGAAAAACAGGCTCCCTCCCTTGTTTTGTCGAAAAGCACATAACCTTCTCGTTATTGAATTTTATATTATTTTGTAATCCCGGGGGCTGGTTAAACTTCTTCGCTGACCAGATGTGGCCCACGGGCAGTAATTTGGAGACCCCTACCACAATGCAGTGTTGACAACTATTCGTAGATCTCGTTGCTACAGACTAACCAGAATGTCCCTACATTTTACCAGAAGTCCACCCAAAATTTTTTTACTCTAGGTATTAAAACTGAACGAATTTTCTTTAATCACTATTATATTATACGTAATTTTTACTATGAATTTGGTTATTCCATCCTGAAGTCGTTTGGTTGTGCTGATCCATGATGTCACAAGTTCTACAGTTTAGGTTCGACGCCTTCAGAGAGGAATTAAGAACTAAAAATGAGTCAAGAAATTCAGGTCCCTTTTTATTTTATCTTTCAGTTTTGCTGTCACTCAACACCGAAAAGTTCGATTTTTCGGCATTTGAATGAAGAAGAGCACGTGTTGAGCACAAGTGAACCAAGCTGATAGCAGTTAAAAATTTTGAAACAACAGATGTCATTCGTTAAATCACGTCTAATTACAATATGTAATATGAAAATATGACTCGTTGCGTGGAAAGGGACCTAAAGTAGTATTTTTTATTTTTGAAATTTTTGTGGTTTCAAAATTGGCTTAAGGTACTAAACATTTAAATACGAGAGTTCAAGCTTCTTGATGCAATACTACAAAAGGAATGTTGTATTTCGTAAACTGTATTTTGAGAAAATAGAATTTACGGCTTTCACTCATGTTCTTACCAAATGTACAAAGTTTTCATGACAGTGAGTGGCGAAGACTCAATCTGTTGCTTAACTAGGTTTGTTAAGGAAACCCACAGGTAGTGCAAGAAATCAAAACTTAGAAATGCAATTTTTACACCCCAGATAATTCCTTTCAGCTCTGCTGTAAAATGTCCATTATCGACCTTGGGTCCCTTTCCGCCCAACGAGTTACAAATATGTAAATAAAACATTTTTGGTAAAATATAAATGTATGGGAATAGAACAGTTCTATGACAAAAAGAAAAGAAAAGAAAAGAAAAGAAAAGAAAAGAAAAGAAAAGAAAAGAAAAGAAAAAAGAAAAGAAAACTAAACGAAACGAAGAAAACAAAGCTAAAGAACAAAACGAAACAAAACTAAAACGTAACAAAACTAAAACATAAAAACTAAAAAAAGCCAAGCAAGAAAAAACGGACATTAATTTAAATAAATTTTATTTCATACAGCGTTGTTGCGTAAGTCAAGACAACGGCAGAGAATTTCAGTGACGTGCGAGGATTGTAGTAACCATGGCGGGGTGTGTGAGAGTGAAAATGGAAAAGATCAGAGTTCGAAGAATGAAGGTTTCGACAAAAGAATTGGAAGGACGATGAAGGCGTGAAATGAGACTCCTTCGGTCTCGCGAGCCTAATACTGTGGATGTCAGAAGAGAACAGCAGTTGAACAAGGAGATCCATGGTAGCCAATCCAGGCTCCGAAGTTGGAAGCCACTTAAGTCTCCTTTCCTTCCCCTCTCGGGACAGATGGTGCATTTCGTGGATGTATTCTGCCACCCCCATTCACAGGGGGCCTTTATCATAGGCGTGACTTTAATATTCCCCAACTGAGCGAGTTGGCCGTGTGGTTAGGGTTGCTCAGCTGTGAGACAGCATTCAGGTGATAGTAGGTTCTAAACCCACTGTCGACACCCTTGAAGATTGTTTCCTGTAGTTTCCCACCAGGCTGTTCCTTAATTAAGGCCACGGACGCTTCCTTCTCACTACTAGCCCATTCCTATCCCATTATCTGTAACGATCTCGATTACATATTCTGCATTTTATCGTACCTTCGGCCGCCGTATTTTCTTCGACTGCTTTGCCGCCATAGTCTCTCTATACTGCTGCGTCCACCTGCTGCTCACCGGCTCTCCTCAACATGTGAGCATGACGGCATCTCCTTCTGACGTTGCGACATTTACCGCCTATTGCCATGCGTGCTGTACAACATCTCTGCGGACACGTGATTGCGACGTGGTGCTTTTAGAACATACTGGCTTTTATTCTTGCAAACTTCTAGATTTTCCTTGCTCCTTTATATTCACGGGCTCCACCCCTCACAAATTAAGTTTGTTCTCCCATCGGAGTGGTGGAGCACCGTACGTCTGCATAACACCTGCTGTTTCTTTGGTGAGCAAGAAGTATGAACTTATTACTTCAGCTTCATATTTATTAGGCTAGCTGGCCTCTACTTGTCTTTATTCTTGCCAGCTTATACCAGTGTTGACATTATGCTAACAGACTCCACTCTTCTCTCTGCTAAATAAGGATTTTATCCAGGACTACGAGAACTGTTATCTGCATATTCACACGGCCTTTTTGAAGTTAATTACTATTCCACGCATCTGAGACTTTTACGACATACTATCCCGGCGAAGCTATTCTCATAGTGCATCCTTATTTCCATTTCCCTGTCCTCTGCTTTATTTTTATCCTTTAGTTCTTTCGATTTCACTATATTGTACTTCTAAAGTTACTGTTCTTTTATTCTCTTCTTGAAGCATATATATTCTTCAAGCATTGTAAATGAGGTATATTTTCGCTCGCTTCTCGAGCTTATTCTCTTGCTATTCCTAAGCAATATTCTTTGGGTGTCTTACATCTTATCACAGATGTTAAATTATTCCACTTGTTGATTGTTAATATATATATTTATTGCCTTTTTTATATATTATTTTATTTCTCTTGCCCTTTTCACTCCCTCTGGGTGGTTCTTATTTACTAGCTGCGCGCTTCCTTTGTATGGACTCTGCGTTTCTATATTATCACAATTTATATATTTACCTAATTGCTACTCTCCTGGCTTGCGTTGATTACTGACGTGCTTTACATTCTTATATACCGCTGTCCCTTTTAATATTTGCTATATTTATACTATATCTCGGCCCATTACAAGTTTAGTGTCCGGCTCAATGGCTAAATGGTTAGAGTGCTGGCCTTTAGTCACAGGGTCCCGGGTTCGATTCCCGCCAGGGTCGGGAATTTTAACCTTAATTGGTTAATTTCGCTGGCACGGGGGCTGGGTGTACGTTTCGTCTTCATCATTATTTCATCCTCATCACGACGTGCAGGTTGTCTACGGAAGTAAAATAAAAAAACGACCTGCATCTGGCGAGCCGAACTAAAAGCCATACGCCTCACAAGTTTAGTAGCAGTGTATATAAATTTCGATACTGTAAACCATCACTAGTTTGATAGCAGTCCACCACATGACACCATAAGACTTATCGGTGTCGGTGCGACGTAAAGCAAATTGTAATATTTCCCATCCGACCTCCCTTGGTCAATGTTTGTCCTTTTCCTACGCCAATGGTATTAGGATTGCGAAGGCTAGAGACTGACTTATTTTCACGCCATTCTTGGCCTTTTCCATTCTTTTACCCATATCCCCCAGTGGGCGAGGTCGTAAACGAGGCAACTACAAGCTGGTCCCCCAGGTACTGTCAGCCAGAGCGTGAGGTTTGGTGACACCTTCCTGATCCACGAATATTACTCCCACATACTTGCAAAAACCTCCTCACTTTATCCAGTACTAGATCGAATAATAGTACATCATTTTTGTCAGAGCAGATTTCATTCAAACATCCATTTTTATATAATTATGTTTTAGTTATTAATAAAACATTCATATCATACGACAAGTCTTTCATCTCTGTTCGCTGATCGGAAGACTAGCTCCAATATGTAGCGGAGTTACCTTCAAAGCATCTCCCTTATCCCGTCCCTCAGTCCCCGCACGTCAATCTCCTAGTCTGAAAGGCGTCTTTTGAAATCTTATAGATTGATTATCATAATGGCAGGATTCTTATTACTTTGATATTTCGCTTACGTTGTCAACTCTCCGTTCTATCCACAATCAGTGCCACCAGTATTATAACCAAATCGACTCCATTTCGTTCTTCTTGATAGAATTTGCAGAATGGTATGGTCACAGACGTGGGGGAAGAAATACAAGATGAAAATAAATAAAATCCAAAACAAAAGTAATGGAGTGCAGTCGAACGAAGACAGGTGATACAGGAAATATTTTTTTTTGCAAGTTGCTTTACGTCGCACCGATACAGATAGATCTTATGGCAACGATGGGACAGGAAGGGGCTAGGAGTGGGAAGGAAGCGGCCGTGGCCTTAATTAAGGTACAGCCACAGAATTTGCCTGGTGTGAAAATGGGAAACCACGGAAAACCATCTTCAGGGCTGCCGACAGTTGGATTCGAACCCACTATCTCCCGAATACTGGACACTAGCCGCATTTAAGCGACTGCAGCTATCGAACTCGGTACAGGAAATATTAGATTAAGAGATGAAGTGTTAAATGAAGTAGATGAATATTGTTGTTTGGGTGGTAAAATAATTGGCAATGCAGAAGTAAGAGGATATAAAGTGCATAATAGAACAAACAAGGAAGGCCTTTATTAACAAAATAAATTTGCGCACTTCGAACATTGGTATAGAAATTAGAAGTATGCTTTTGAAGACTTTCGTCACGAGCGTGGCATTGTATGGAACTGAAACATGGACTGTTACTAGCTCACGCAGAAAGAGAATGGAAGCTTTTGAAATGTGGTGTTACAAAAGAACGCTAAAGGTGAGATGGGTAGATATTTTTTTTTCAATTTGTTTTACGTCACCGACACAGATAGGTATTATGGCGACGGAGGAATAGGAAAGACCAAGGAGTAGGAAGAAAGTGGCCGTAACCTTAATTAAGGTACATTCCCAGAATTTTCCAGGTGTGAAAATGGGAAACCACGGAAAAGCATCTTCAGAGCTGTCGATAGTGGGTCTCGAACCTACTATCTCCCGGATGCAAGCTCATAGCTGCGAGCCCCTAACTGCACGGTCAACTCGCCCATTATGGGTAGATCAAACCACGAATAAAGATACTGAATCGAATTGGTGAGAGTAGAACGATTTCGCAAAATTTGACCAGAGGAATATATAGAACGATAGGATAGGACACATCTTAAGACACGCAAGACTTGCGTTCAGTTAATTTCTGAAGGAATTGTAGGGGGTAAGAACGGTAGGGGTAGACCAAGGTATAAATATGACAGACGGATTAGAGTTGACGTAGTATGAAGTAGTTACGTAGAAATGAAAAAGGATAGCACAGGATAGGGTTACATGGAGAGATGCATAAAATTGCTATTCATGTTCATATTTCAGGATGTACGTTGTACGAACGCAGTCTTTCGTGAAAACACCTGTAACTCCCTCTGTTCCACCTGCTCGCACGTGACTTGTGTAATAGTAGTTTATTGACGGGGAACATCACTCCTCTGTTATTAGATCTCTTCTCTTCGTTGTACGGTGATAACCTCATTAAAGTCGCTCTCTCAGCTCTTTGTCGACACACGCGCACAAACAGCCCGCGAGCTATCTCCTCCGCAAATATTGAAATTCTTCAGTCTTATCTTCGAGATTTAGTGAGTCCCAGGTGCTGAATCCTCTAAGTAAAAGAAAGGTAAAGCGCTGTAAATAATAGATTTTAGTCTAAATAAATATCTCCATTGCCTAAGGAAGTCGACCTTATTTTTGGTGTTCTCGTGTAATATTAAGAGGCTTATGAAACAATTTGTGTCGAATTATTAATATAGGTGATATTAGTACAAGCCGGCCCCGTGGTGTAGGGGTAGCGTGCCTGCCTCTTACCCGGAGGCCCCGGGTTCGATTCCCGGCCAGGACAGGGATTTTTACCTGGACCTGAGGGCTGGTTCGAGGTCCACTCAGCCTACGTGATTAGAATTGAGGAGCTATCTGACGGTGAGATAGCGGCCCTGGTCTAGACAGCCAAGAATAACGGCCGAGAGGATTCGTCGTGCTGACCACACGACACCTCGTAATCTGCAGGCCTTCGAGCTGAGCAGCGGTCGCTTGGTAGGCCAAGGCCCTTCAAGGGCTGTAGTGCCATGGGGTTTGGTTTGGATATTAGTACAATATTTTTTAAGAACGCACACAGGTTTGATCTGCCAGTGAGTCAAATTGAAACATTTACTTTCATTGAATGTACAATCATTCACGGTTCAGTTCGAACTCGGGCATCACCGCTAGAGAGAGAGAGAGATCTTCGCACAGCATTGAACTTCACGGTCTGTGACGTAATCACGACACTGTGGCTGAAGCGCGCGCGCGTGTCCCGCATGCACACATGATTAATGGGATATCTACTAACTGATTTTCACCAGGGCACTACTACCAGCAGGCAGGTTACATCAGAATGTGAAGAGATAACAACCGGATGGTTGCTCGCAGCATGTTTCTGAGTGCTACCCATCTAATGCAACCCCTTGCATTAGTAAACCTCGTTTTCGACCGCATAGTACTAGGCTGCTATTGCAGCACTGAATTTTCTGTCTGCATATCGGCAATGACTGGTGTGTTCAGGAACGACGAATATACTGCACATCTATGGAGAATCTGGTCGGAATGCAGCCGAAGCTCGCAGATGGTATGCACACGACTTTCTAAATAGACGTCTGCCTTCTACACATGTATTTCGCCGAAAAGTATTCATTTTTTTTACATACAAACAACTCTTTTATAGAGTGGAATGTCTACACGTGTATAAATTAATGTTATTCGTTTCACAATCTCCAGAATACAGCACGTTGTCGCTCCTTCGAAAAGAAGTGATTTAGGCATCCCCTGCATCACTTGTGCATGCGGGACATATGTAAGTAGAAAGTACGGGGCTTGCGGACCGCCTGGTATATTTTCTTCCCACAGTACGAAAAGCCTGGCGTGAGCAATAAGAAGACAGAACAATGCCTCAGTGCTCTGTCAAACCTTGCAGAGAGCAATTATATAATATTTTGAGGTCCCAGACCACAGTGGCATTGAGGGAAACGAATAAGCTAACGAAGTTCCCCGACAGGATCAGTTTCCTTTCTACTAGGACCGGTGTCAGCTCTCGGAATACCTGAGTGTTCCATCAAAGAAGAGATCAAGAGCTGGTTTAGGAACGAGTACCTCAACAGGTGGAAAGCAACAACCAGTATTTTTTAAAGAAAACGACTGAAACACAACTTAAATGATGTGGAATTTAGTTAAGATTTACAGTAAAACTCCCGGAAGATGACGTACCTCTGAAGAAGCATTTAAGTGAAGCGGGAAACAGAAATCGGACGGAAACTATTATGTTATATAATATTCTGTCTAGTGGCAGGTCCATGTCTTTCTATGGAGAATTTCTGACGCCAATGCTCCCTGTTTTCAGCTTCTTCTTTCAGTCTGCTGTATCTCCTCCCATCTTTCATGACATACAGGAGTTGAATTCTTCTTCCTCGTCCTGCAGTTCCTTTGATCTTCCCTTCGATGACGTCGTGTATGAGCTTCTCTTGTCTAAGTATGAGTCCAGTCCAGTTGGCCCTCCTCTGAAGAATTGTATTCCGAATAGTTTTCTTCTCTTCTACTCTTCTCAGTACATCGTCGTTTGTGAACCTATCTGTCCATTTGATCTTCTCTATTCTATTCCAACACCACATTTCAAAACGCTCTAAGTATTTTTTCTTCTTCTTTCTCATGGTCCACGTTTCCGCTCCGTACAGTTCAATTCTCCAGATATAGCACTTAACCCGTTTCTTCCTTAGTTCCAAGTTCAACTTGCTGGTCAACAGAGACCTCTTCTCTTGAATGCGACTTTGGCCATGTTGATTCTTGCTCGAATTTCATTTGTATAGTGGACATACTTTGTCAGCAAACTTCCCAAGTACTTGAACTGCTTCACATTCTCCAGTTCTTGATAGTCAACAGTTATCCTCAAAGGTTTCTCCCGTTTTGATATCCTGATTAGTTTCGATTCGCAATGTTAATTTCCACACCATATTTACTTACCAACCGGTTCATCATGTGTTGCAGTTGTCTTTGATTTTTGGCGAGCACTACCACGTCATCTGGTGTTGATGAGGCGTCCTCCTATCCTGACACTACCCATCAAGCGAGATTCTAGCCCTCAAGTGATATAATACATTTGAGAACCAAGTCTCGAAACAAAGGCATTATACGCAGATTCAGTAACGGGTCTGTATACTTACTGTAGATACGGGCACTTGTTACACCAAAACTAAGTCTTTTAGAGGGAGATCGAGGGAATGATTATATATACTGAAAAGTATCCTCAATTCGAAAAATATACAACATATTTTTAAAATTAATTAAATTGTGTAATTACATTAATCAACTCTCCAGTAAAAAGTCTGTCACCGCAGGGCAAGCTGTTCTCAGCATGGCATCAAATTGGAGTAAAAGCTAATTTATTAACTACATTTCTGTGCACCGGAGGTAAATGCCACCATGTTCATTTCTTCGGATATTGAGGTTTTGACATAATATGATTACTGTATTTTCTTCGCTATTTTTCAGGGTGCGAAACACTATCTTCTAAACACGATAATTATAGTCGAGTTAGTTTGTTGGAGGTAATACCCTCCAAGAACAGTTTAATGTAAAAATATAAAAAAAGGGAAGAAATAATGAAAATTTGGGAACTGGTTGTTAAAATAAGAAATATATTTTGTTTGATAGTATCACGAAAAACATGCTTCCTAAGATTTTAGTTAAAATGAGCAAGTGAAACAAACACTGAAAAGCATTCTTTTAGTTCTCCTGTGTTTGTGACGTAGTATGCTTTACCTCTGATGCGCGGATATTATTCCATATTTTCAATTGGTAAGTGTTCGGCCGGGACTGGAATTAAATGGTTAAGTCCCTTAGCTCGGGGACTGGGCATTTGTGATGCATCTCATACAATATATACAGCACCATATACGGTAGATACCGCCTGCCCTACGTGAGAGGAGCTGCACAATGCTGGCAATATCCACAGGAAATTCTTATATTAATTGGTCGGTGTTTCCACCAATATTCTGACTTAGTACTTCTCACTTTTAGAGCTATTTCTTATTACAATTTGCCTTACGTTACAGCAACACAGATAGGTCTTATTGCGACAATGGGACAGGAAGGGGCTACGGGTAGGAAGGAAGCATGGCTTTGATTAAGGTGCAACCCCAACAGTTGCCTGGTGTGAAAATGGAAAACCACGGAAAACAATTTTCAGGGCTGCCAATAGTGGGGTTCGGACCCACCATCTCCCGTATGCAAGCTGATAGCTACGTGACCCAAACCGCACAGCCACTTGGTCGATAGAGCTATCTAAACTTCGTCACATTTGCTATATTTTGTCTCTCACTATGTCTTACTATGTTGATCTCAAGGATTTTTCTAACTCTCCCCACCCCGTTCACACCGTTCCATTGTGATTTTAATGCACCATACCAAGGGAGAAGTGTAGAGCCATAAGATAAATCATTGGATTCATTATCACTTGTGCTGTATCTCCACTTCATTAATATATCAGTACTACGTTAACCCATGCCAACACATTGTAAGGCCCTGGCTTTATTCCAGTCTTTCTACTTCTGCAGTACACTGTGAAAAAATGGTGACGTAAGCAGATCGTTTGATCTGCGACATGCAGCCTAGATATTTCCTATGTGACCTCCTATTATAATCCCTTGCTCTCCTCGGAACCTGACGCTGTTAGGCTTGCGAGGCCTAGGGAGCCGTACATTTCCATTTTCTCTTTTTTACAATTTGTTTTACATCAAACCGACACATATAGGTCTTATGGCGACGATGGGATAGGAAAGTGTAGAGCCATAAGATAAATCACTGGGTTCATAATCACTTGTGCTGTATCTCCACTTCATTAACTGTATCAGTACTACGTTAACCCATGGCAACACATTGTAGGAATGGGAAGGAAGCGGCAGTGGCTTTAATTAAGGTGCAGCCCCAATATTTGTCTGGTGTGAAAATGGGAAACCACGGAAAACCATCTTCAGAGCTGTCGAAATTGGAGTTCGAACCCTCTAGCTACCGAATGCAAACATACAGCTGCGTGCCGCTAACCGCACGACCAACTCGCTCGGTCGGAAATATTCACATGTTTCGGGGGCTGCCCTATTTTTCGCCGACACGTTCATTGTTCGAAATGTCCGAACTCTTGCTTTCTCGTTATGTTTGGCTGGTTGTTTTCCCCTTCACAATAATAATTACCACGACCACCACCACCACCACCATCATCGCGTTTTGCATATTACATTAGGCCACCGTTTTTCAACTTTTCTCAACCCACGGCACACTAAAGGTTTTAGTGAAAGCGCTGAAGCACACTTATATTATCATACACATTTTTCAAATAAAATTAATAATTAAAAAAATACGTTTGAAGTTTAGGATAGACATGTAGGTTAAGGAGAGAAAACTGTATACGCATAATACGAGTAATTAATATTTTATGGCCGAATATTTGACAGACCCACCATCAGATCATCTTCCAGAGTTAACAGCTTTAACTTTCGTTCAGTGTAGAAAATCTTCTTCGCATAATGTAAGATATAGAAAAGGGAAGGGGAACTTTCACAGACATTTTAGAAATAGCTGAACGTTCTTTCCGAAGATAAATCAGAATGATGCATTGATTAGCTTTGAGTGATGGACCTTCAAAACCTCTGTCATTCCACACATCGACCAATTGGAAAAGATCCAAGGGAAGGCAGCACGATTAGTTCTGGGTGATTTTCGACAAAAGAGTTGTGGTACAAAAATGTTGCAAACTTTCGATTGGGAAGACTTGGAGAAAGGGGACGGGCTGCTCGACTAAGCGTGATGTTCCGAGCTGTTAGTGGAAAGATGGAGTGGAATGGCATTAGTAGAAGAAAATTATTTTTTTTTTGCTAGGGGCTTTACGTCGCGCCGACACAGATAGGTCTTATGGCGACGATGGGATAGGAAAGGCCTAGGAGTTGGAAGGAAGCGGCCGTGGCCTTAATTAAGGTACAGCCCCAGCATTTGCCTGGTGTGAAAATGGGAAACCACGGAAAACCATTTTCAGGGCTGCCGATAGTGGGATTCGAATCTACTATCTCCCGGATGCAAGCTCACAGCCGCGCGCCTCTACGCGCACGGCCAACTCGCCCGGTAGTAGAAGAATAAGCTTGAGTGAGGCTTTTAAAACTAGGAAAGTTCAAAGGTGATCAAAATATGCATTTAGGGCTGTCACTCATCTGACAAATTCCCTTTCGTTTGTTCACCAGGCGCTTTGGCCGTGCGGTTAGGGGCGCGTAGCTACGAGCTATCAGGGATTGGATCTTCGTAATATTTATTCCCCTTGGTAAATTATTCCAGTCCGTAATTCTGTTTGCTATAAAAGCGTATTTCTCCAATTAATAATGTTACTTTTGGAACGAACAACCACCATATTTAAAATAATACATTGCGCATTTAAGTGTTAAAATATTATATCTGTTAGGTCTCTTGTGAGATAACGTAATGTAAAACATGTTATAAACAGTACAGAAAAATTATGGTGACATTACATTAAAATCTTATAAACATTATTGGCTTCATCCACTGAAATATTTTTGTTTCAAAAATAGGTTCTTGGTGTTGTATTGACGTTATCTTGTATGCAGTCAGTATGGATTGAAGTGTTGTTTTAAATTTATTCTTCATAGTATTAGAAGATATCAGTGATTAGATCCTCGTAATATTTATTTTCCTTTGTAAATTATTCCAGTCCTTAATTCTGTTTCCTATAAAAGCGTGTTTCCTCAATTAATAATGTTAATAATAATGTTATCGGATTTATGTCCCACTAACCACTTTTCTTGCATCCGGGAGATAATGGGTTCGAATCCCACTGTCGGCAGCCCTAAAGACGGTTTTTCGTGGCTTCCCATTTTCACACCAGCCAAATGCTGGGGCTGTACCCTAATTAAGGCCACGGCCACTTCCTTCCAACTCCTAGCCCTTTCCTATCCCGTCGTCGACATAATACCTATCTGTGTCGGTGCGAGTAAAGTCACTAGCTAAGAAAGCTACTTTTCGGTTTTCGGAGACGCCGAGGTGCCGAAATTTTGTCCCGCAGGAGTTCTTTTTACGTGTCAGTAAATTTAGCGACACGAGGCTGATGTTTTTGAGCACCTTCAAATACCACCGGACTGAGCCAGGATCGAACCTGCCAAGTTGGGGTCAGAAGGCCAGCGTCTCTACCGTCTGAGCCACTCAGCCCGGCCTTTTCAACATGTAGCACACTCGTATCCTCTTACACAATATTCTAAAATAAAGGTAATATTAAAATATACACTGCCTGGCCAAAAATGCTAAACACCCGGAAGGAGTGGTTGAAAGTGAATGAAGTGGTAGGTCAGTAGGGTGTCGCACGCCTCTTGGCCGAATGCATGCCCTTATGCGGTTCGAAATGGTGGCAAATAGCCTGTGGATCCTCTCCTGAGGCAAGTTCGTCCACAGTTGTTGCAGCTGACCCTCCAGATCCCGCAGGTTGGTACTGGGACGGAGTCCCCTTTCAATGTCATCTCACACGTGTTCAATGATGGAGAGGTCCGGACATCTTGCTGGCCACGGGAGGGCCTAAACATGCCCTAGGCAGTCCATGACACACACGCTAGGTGTAGTCATACATTAACTTGTTGGAGCACTGATACAGGGTGCTTTGCCATAAGGGGTAGGACGTACGGGAGCAGAATGTCTGTGCCGTCAAAGTCTGCCGAAGCACTATTAGAGGTGACCTGCACGCATATCCTATGACATCCCGCAAAATAATGCCAGGAATTACGCCTGTGTGTCTTTACACAATATGGGTAGGATCTGTCCTCTGCCCTCGACGCCGCCAAACCCGCACACGATGGTCATCGGAGGTTATGGAGAAGCGGGACTCATCTCTGAACATGGTGTGACGCCAGTCGTCCTCTGTCAATGCCTCCCGGGCAAGGCATCACTCCAAACTCAGGCGTTGGCGTTATGGTGTCAATAGCAACTGACACATGGGGTGGTAGGACCCCAATCCCGCGGATGCGAGTTGTCGAGACACTGTGCGGGAACTCACAGGGTGTTGTAGAGTCCCCAGTATATGTTCGCGGATGGCGGGTGCCGAAGTTATGCGATCCGGCGATGCTTGGGGCACCATACGATGGTCGTCCCTCGGGGTGGTGTTTCTTGGTCGACCCGAACCTACACGACGTGGTTGGGTGCCCTCATGTATCCCCTGAGTCCAACAACGGGCCACTGTGACATATGAATGGCCCACATGCCTGGCAATCGCGCGATGCGACCAACCAGCCTCATCAGCCCCACAATGCGGCCTCTGTCAAATGCTGTCAGTTGGTTGATAAGCTGTTTAATGCGTCTGCGGAGGATCGCGGTTGCTTCGTACTGTACGTAGTCCTCTCTGCACGTCTTGCTTAACTGTCTGACTCAGATCAACAACAGGACGGTGCCATCACGAATGCACTCTGGTGGGCGTTCTACAAATTACAGATACTTGTAAATATAATCATTTACTCACACATCAATGGTATGCATGTGTACCGAAATGGGATAATAATGGACCACTTCTTCTCGGTGCTTAATTTTTTGTTAGGCAGTTCATTTGAAGTTAAAGATAGAAACATAATTTAATAAGAGAACACTGTATACGCATAATAATTAATATTTTATGGCCGAATATTTGAAAGAACCACCCTCACATCATAATCCAGCGACAACCCTAAATGCATATAATGCTTATCTTTCCTACCTTTACAAAATCCACTCAATCTTATTCGTCTACTGAAGTCATTCCACACCATCTCTCCATTGATAGCTCGGAACATGTACTATACTGTACTGTGTATGTGGTTTACTAGAATTTAACTATTACAGTTCTGCTTCAAGGCACCATAGGGTCAGGAGCAGTATTGCACAACTTCTCAAAAAATCGGGCAGATTTGAAGTCTTGGAAGAAGTGCACTGTATCTCTAGCGATGGATCCAGTAAACGCAGACATTGTCGCGATTGACTGGAAGAGAAACATCAGCATTGTTATTGATCCAACAATAAGGTTTGAGAGTAACAGTTCACAGGCCAAAGAACTTGATTCTGAAAAGAAGAGTCACTACGGGCCCTGTTTTAAGTTACTCGTCGGTGCGTGAGGATCAGTCACAAAATGTTCAATGAATTTCTTCCTTCGTTTTGGTATTCCTGTTTCGTATCTAAAAGATATGTTCAGATGTTTAACGAGATTCATTGGCAATAGTAAATCATCATTTGTACGGTATGTGTAAAGAAAAATAAAGTTTTATGATCGGGGATAGCTGTAGGCCTACAACAGGGGAAATTCAAAATAAAAGAAAATATAAAAGCTCATTTTATCCTAAGATAAATAGTGTGAAAATTATTATATATTTGATGCTGTTACCGTACGGTAGCCCTTGTTCTAGGGCAGCTAGCCCTTGTAGATTCTCTCTCTAGGAGCAAAAATTTAATTAAAAAACGATTACAAGTAAAAAATCTAAAAAAGTATTGGTTGCAATTAATTTGATCACTCTTTACTTCCCAATTCTGCATACAAGTTCATGGAATCCACAAGATTCTGTTTTATGACTCCTTCTGCAATTATCTGTAATTCAGTACTCGACAAGTACACGAGTCTATCCGTTATTTTCACACGGGTGAACTCTTTCCTGGCTGTATCTCATATTTTCTGTTCTTCCTCCGTCTGGACATTTTAGAAAGCAAGCCCCCGGAGGGAAGCCTGCCTCCTCGCAGATGAGATAAGATGAGATGAGATGAGGCGGAGGGGGAAACCACGTCTTAAAAAGGAATGGCAGCAAAAGGGGGTGAGGGGTGGGTGGGATATATTGAAAATATCCGAACATAATCCTATATGTGAGCTTGTGAAGTGAGACGTTTAATACGCTTCCTGCTGACTGCTTGATATTGATATCTGTGATGGTAATAGCCGGGAAATTGTATATATGGATACAAATTTTGTCTGCAGGGGCTTATCATACACCATATACTTACAACAGGGGATTTCAGCCTAGTCATGATGTTATTATTTGATGGTACATAGGCAAGCATTATACGACAGGAAGTAGCCTATACCTGGTGGTCGGAAACAACGTAAACCAGGTATACGGGCGTTAGAGGATTCGTCATACTGGTGGGAAAATGGGAAACCACGGAAAAACATCTTCAGGGCTGTCGGCGCAAGCTCACTATCTCCCGGACGCAAGCTCACAGCCGCGCGCTCCTAACCGCACGGTCAACTCGCCCGGTATACTGATAACTAAGGCTCGGATGTTAAGGAAAAATCATTAATTCTATCCTGGTGTCATTTTACCTGAAATATGGAAAATTTCTGTGAACGATGGGTCCCTGCTCCGTTAGAGGCAACATATAACTTTTCACCTGTATAAATGGATATAGATTGTGGACAGAGGTAGTTTTACGGCATAACTTTGTACAGTCAATTAAAGACATATACCAGTGACGCCTTGTTTTTGTGGGTTTATTTCTTTACATAACATAAGACAAAACAGCTCTATAACCAAACGTACTTCTTCCACCCCGTCAACATCCACGCGTACCAACCACCGTTTATTTTACGGTCGTGCAAGTTGTACTTGGGCCCTTCAATATGTACCCATGGCCAATAGGAAGTACTGTTCGGTCTTTGAACGTTAAAAGCTTAGCGCGAAATCGTGAAAAATCGTATATATACCCCGTTATGGCAATCCATATCACATACGAGTGTTAAGCTATTAGCCCCAGTTAAGAATTGCTGGTAAATCTAAAACACTGAACGTAAGTTGAACATTGAAGCTTGAAATTTTCTTCAGCAAACGAAAACGAAAAATAATTCATACAGTAAAGGGTTAAAGAAATGTTATGTTGCATATAAATGCATATTTCGGCCATTTTTATTGTTTTTGTCATATTTTGATAATTTTGGTGATACAAGGTCACCTTTGGTTATATTTTCTGCATTTTTATTTACATTGAGGCATCGTTTTTAACATAGAGTTAGTAAATAATATACTGGAGGTAGCAGTGGCGCCACCGTCTACGAGAGAATCACTGTAGCGACCGGAGCATGTTGAAACCGCAGCTCTTTGGCAAAAGGCTCACTCAACTGTACTCATCAATGTAAATAGGGGATTTTTAAAACTATGTAGACATAGGTAATATTTAAAATTCTTACATGTAAACATTCTCAGATACTACAGTATACTTGCCATGATTCTCTCTAGTAAAAAAGAATGCCCGAAAAGCACAAATACAGAAGAAATGCGTGATGAAAGAGGACGATGTTCAGGTGCAGTTAAGTAGCACAAAATCAAACATACGTTTAGAAGAAGGGCAAGCATATTTCGCTATATTTTGTGTAAATGACCAGGACTTTGCTATAATTCTGCGCAACGACCGAAAATATCCTCTCTCGCACGAAGCGGATAAGCGAGTGTTTAAGCCTAAAAGCGTTGGCGAGGTTTTAGGGTAAAGAAGACAAAATATTTTCATCTCCGGTTTAGACGCTGGCTTTCTAAGCTCAAGCTGGCAGGTTTGAGCCTGGCTCATTCCGGAGATACATGAAGGTGCTCAAGTATGTTAGCCTCTTGTATATAGATTTAACGGCACATGAAAGAACTCCCGTGGGAAAAACTTTCCGACACCTCAGAGTCTCCGAAAACCTTGTAAGTAGTTAGTTGGACGTAAAGTCATTCTTCTTCTTATTATTATTTTCGATGTTTTCTAAACGCGATCACAAGTGGAAATATGACACTCGGTTGTGGTTTCAGACTATTATGGAGTTTTTGTTTTGCTTTTCCTGAAATGTATGATTTGCTTTAAGATGATTTAAGATGTAAAATGATTTCCGTTAATAGGAAGGGAGAGTGATAAATTATATGATTGAAGAGAACTGAAAAAATACAATAATTTTTACAATTTGCTTTACATCGCACCGACACAGATAGGCAACGATGGGATAGGACAGGACTAGGAATGGGAAGAAAGTGCCGTGGGCTTAATTAAGGTACATCCCCAGCATTTGGCTGGTGTGAAAATGGGAAACCACGGAAAACCATCGTCGGGGCTGCCGACAGTGGGGTTTCCCGAAAGCAAGCTTACAGCTGCGTGGACCTAACCGCACGGCCAACTCACTCGGTCTATAATTTATTATGCTTGTATATAGTCCTAGATATATGACATTTAAGGGAATAATATTGACGGAAGTAAAGGACTCAGATGTTCACACGGTGTATCACATCTAGTCTCTAAATTTTAAAATCTGGTAAGGTATGAATGGGGACTGTTACACGTATTGTACGATGGGAAAGCAACAAACTGTTTATACAGAAAATATATTCAATAGCTTTTAATATTAAAAAGGCACACAGAAAGTGAAAAACGGAGCATAATTCCAGGCTATCATGCACATATTTTCTTATTTTCTTCTTTACGTCGCACCGACACACATCGGTCTTAGGCGACTATGGGACAGGAAAGAGCTAGGGATGGGAAGGAAACGACTGTCGCCGTAATTAAGGTACAGCCCCAGCATTTGCCTGGTGTGAAAATTGGAAACCATCTTCATGGCTGCCGACATCAAACATACTATCTCCTGAATGCAAGCTGACAGCTCCGTGACCTAAAGCCTGCAGCCACTCGCTCGGTATCATGCACATGATTTTTCTGGTTATTCGCTTTCAAAGGCATGGCCATTCAGTGAAAGGAAAATGGGATCACTTTTATTTCCTAAAAGACTTCAAGGGGAGATCCAAAGAATCTCATTCACGAATCTCATCAGTCGCGAAGTCAACCCAAGTAGGCCAGTTCACATGAAAATTAGTGTCACGCAAAGTATTATTTTATATGCACGGAAATGAATTTCAAGGAAACATACCTGTGAAAGGATACGCCATTGCCCTTTATGAACCTCTCTATGCAGCCATAAGATGCACAGGAGACTGGCATTTTTCTTCAGAGAAATATGTACTTCAGTTTATCGGGAAGCTCCCGTAGTGACAGTGCCAAACAATCCAGCTTTTGCCAAACAGCGCGCTCGTTCAACTTCGCACGCGACTGCAGCGCCAGTGCTACCTCTAGTGTATTATTTACTAACTATATGGTTTTTAACAAGGTTCAAGTTGTCTGCGTCGAGTTTCAAACAAAGTATTTCAAAATACTGTAGTAGGTCTATTTTTCTTTCTTTTCCAGCAACAGATAGGTAGCAGGTTTAAATGATACAAAATGCGTACCGAATACATATCCACGGAATCCCTTGCCTGACGCAGGAGGTGATATTATAGGTATAGGGGATTATCAGCTGTGGATTGTCGGGTATTGTTTACTGACGAATGTCGCGTAAGTCTGGGCCCGATAGGATGCAGTGATTGTGCTTGGAGGGAACTAGGTAAAACCACACGTCACGGACACTGTGGCAAATGTTTACAGCAAGGTGATGGGTGGCCCATTGATGTTTTGACGTGGCATTATGCACAATCACCTTACACCTCTCATGGTTCTTCAGGGTTCACTGAAAGTTCCGGGAAGCCGATGACTTAGATGTTGGGCCCCCTAAACTACTATCATCAATCATCATCGAAATTTCCAAATTGCAGGGATGATATTCTCCAATTAACGGTGGAAACGATCGACAGCATATTATCTTCGAAGACTTCATCTTAATGGATATAAACTCGTGTAATCATCGTGCAGTTATCATTAACACCTTCCTAGGGGTTGCAGACGCAGGGTATCTCTTGCTGTCGTAAGGGAGACTAGCGGCTCTCAACGTGGGAGCGTGGGTTGGCTACCACGGTTCCTCTAACTGAGTATGGCATTGCTTATATTTACTCGCACCAGGCCCCTCGCTTTCACATTTCGTATCCGACTACCCTTGGTCAACGCTTGTTCTTTTCCGATACAGACGGTATTAGGTTTGAGAGGCCTTGGGAGTCTTTCTTTTACACGCCTTTCGTGGCTTTTCCCTTTGTTTAGCTGATATCTTCATTTTTCTAAAATTTTGGTGTCTCAATCGGAAGCCATATTTTTGGTCATGCTAGCCAGGGAGGGCATTTATAGTAAGTGGAGATCCAATTCTCCCCTAGTACGTCGGCACTGAATTGTGCTTATCACATGTATGGCTTGCAATGGTGTCGCTACCGGCGTGCTAGGCGGGCAGTGTCTTGGGAAGGTGTGGTATCCAAATGATGAGCCCATGCCGCACTAGGGTAAAACTCTGGTAATATTTTGACGATTGAGTTTCCTGAATTTTATATAGCTATCTCAATCGGAACCCACATTTTTGGCCATAAGAATTGGAAGTTCTAAGCAAGAAACTAGTTTGAACTGTTTGGGATTGTTGAGCCCGGATTTTTGTGCATTAATAGGCTAGAATGCAAACTTACTGAAGCGAGTAGCACGTGTAGTCTACCTTCACAACGATTGTGCTATGGAGTTTGCATAAAACGTAGGGGTATGGCCCATCAGAACCTCTATAATTTATGTTACTCTTGCTACATTATGGAAGAGCGGGTGGCTGACACTTCCTACTAACCAAATTAGTTTGCAATCTAACCTATTACTGCTTAAAAATCCGGGCTTTACTGATGACATTGCATTATTACACAACTGAGCATCAAATCGGATCTCTGCAGGAAATAACACGAAAAATAGGTCTTGGAATTTCTTTTGAAAAAGCTGAAATCATGTTAACTGATCCACCACTCGAAAATAAAATTGATATTGATGAACTTGAAATCAAAATTGTTGATAAATTGAAGTATTTAGATGAAATTATAATCTAAACGAAAAACCAACTTTGCGAAACAGAATAAATAAATTAAAGAAAGCAAATTATATCACCAAAAGCACATACAACAAAAAATCTTATCGATTGCAGCAAAACTAAGACATTATGAAATAGTCATACAGCCAGAGGTGACTTGTGCATCTTGTAAGAACACCGGGAACTAGAATTAGTAGAAAAAGAATAGAAGAATTATGGAATAGAAATATCAGGATTAAACGGTTCGCAGAAATTAAGAATGATATTATTGAACTCCAAATTACACTAATTGATCTCAAGAACAAACCAGATTAAGTTAAGATTTTCAACAACTAACGTGTGACACTACAAATCAAATTAATAAAGGGGCAAAAGGAAGAGTGTTCTCAACTGAAGAATGGATCTGAGAGGATGAAGAAATACTGAAATCATGGAAAAGTATTTTTTTGTATTATTGACTGGAGTGGTCCTGTTCGCCATAAAATGTTAAAATAAATAAAGCTGTAGGGGGTCCCCTGTCTGTAAATTAATTTGTTTTGCAATTTTTAAAGATTTTTTCCGTTTTAGGTCAACTCAAGACCGTATCAATGGTTTTTAGTTTCCGTGTCTGCTTGTCCGCTTGACGTTTTGTTCCACTGTCATGGCGAAACGACTGGGTAGATCTGGACCAAATTTCATATCTAGAGTATACCCAACGAGGAACAGGTTTAGTTAAATATGATTTAAAAATAACTGAATATACTGGGGGTATATAGGAAAACCAGATCAGGTTTTCCCAAATTTCTCTTATACTATTGATTTTATGTACAATACACAGATTATATGTGAACCTTGCCTTTGTTTTAAACAACTTTAGTTATGTACATAATCTTGCTTACTCTTCAAGTGACGGAGAAAATGACTATTTCCTGCGGGTTTCATGCTCCGCATTGAGTAACTGACAGACCGACAACGAACCTATCGGTTACCATGCCAACGTCTTTGGCTGTTTGCCAGTAGGGAAGTAACGCATTGCCATTTTCGTCATCATTTCTGTAAACTCGTGGAATACCGTTGGCAGTAACAATCGTCTTCGAATAGCACTAAGGATGGCTGTTAATATTTCAACAGTACCGTAGAGTGTAGCCCATTATTTCACACCGTAAGGTATTTTATGGCATTAGTTATAATTTTGACTTTTTTCTTTTCTATTTTCGTTTTCTGTTTTAATTTCTTGCCTCTGCCTTGCCTCTTTAGGCTCAAGTAATAACACCATAAGTCACCTTCTTATCTGATTATCTAAGAATTTCTGCGAATAAATTTCTCCTCTGTTACCGCTTTCTTAAATCCGAAACGCATATCATTCCAATTTAATGAGGGTCATTTAATTCTTCCAATACATCCACATGATATGCCTATTTATTTATTTATTGTATGTAAATATGCAAGCGTTAGCCCAATTACAATATTTGCTCATAAGTTCTAATCGTATAAATTATAATAAAAAACATGAGAAATAAGATAATCACAAAATAGAGCATGAAATAAAGTTACCTAACTACAGTATAACAGCAGTGATAAAGATAAAGAATACAATAAAAGTAATAATAAGAACAAAACAAAAAGAGGAAATATGGCATCATTCATCTAGCTAATTATCTGTAATAAATGCTTACAAGATTTCAAAAATTCTGATTTTTTATTTTGAAATAAATCTATATTCAGAGGATGTAATTAATTTTACAGTGGCATCATTGTGTAAAGGGGTGAATTTACATGTTTGTTTGTGTTAACTTTTGGCAAGAAAAACAAATTCCTAAATTTACCTGCTGGTTTTCTAGGTGCATACAGTCGGAGTTGACAAGTTAAATCAATACTGTCTATTTCATTGTTAACCAACTTATAGAGAAACATCATCGACTGACATTTTATTCTGATATCAAGTCTTTAAAAATCAAACATTTCAATCATCTTATGATATGATAAATTTTAGGATATTCTCCGCTTTGCCTGAAGTATATATATTTCAAGAATTTTTCTTGGATCCTTTCTATCAAATCTGTGTGAACTTTATTTGATTGATTCCAAATAATAGAGGCATATTCCAGATTTGATCGAACTAATGAAAAATACAAACAAAATAAAGATTTATTACTTAGGCTATACGAATGTCTCATTATAAACCCAAGGCTCCTGTATGCCTCATTCATAACATTTTCAATATGAGCAGTGAAACTTATATCACTAGTTAATGTTAATCCTAAGTCATTAATTTCATTTACTTGTTGCAATTGGGCATCATTAATCGAGTATGTAAAATTTATCTTATCTTTTTTCATTGAAAAAGTGATCTTCCTGCATTTATTAATGTTGAAGGGTAATTTGTTCAATTTTCTCCATTCAGACAAGATATTTAAATCAACTTGCAGTTCTAAACAGTCATGCACACTTGATATTGATTTATATAATTTAATATCGTCAGCAAATAATAATACCTTTGAGAACCGAATTTTGCTAGGAATGTCGTTTACAAACAACAGAAACAGCTCTTCACAATGTATGTACTGCGGGTCAGTATATCTCCAAAGCATATTATCACATAGGAGGTTTTGTCCCGGCAACGACGATATATTGAGTATCATAGACGGGTGTAAGATATCAAATACTTGCTCGGCTTCAAACGTACTCACTGCTTTAATCAAACATTGCTCCAAGCTTCAAGACAACCTCAGACCACAAGAAATTAAGGTAAATACGGAGCTCCCGTCACATCACACGCACTCACACAGCCATTGTTGTACGAAGCCATACATATTATTTTGCCCTATGAGGTTGTCCTCAATTATTGCCCTGTTTTCAATTTATTAATGTCGACTTTTTTAACTCTATTATTTTCTTCCTTAATTTCTCCGTACGCATGTGAGTGTTAATACCGAAACCTGGACACTCTTTCCTTTCAGGAAAAATTCCAGTCTCTTTAAATGTGTAACTTTTGGCCCCGAAATATATTGAAATACGGAGGCAATTATTATGACGGTGCAGATCTTCGTTTCGGAGTAATTGCTGGCTAAACGGTAAGCTGTATAAAAATAGATAGCACAATCACATCTCAACTTTGGTCCTGTGACTTTATGTCGTATTTCGATTCGTTATACGTTAGATACAGCTGCATTTCTCGATTATAACCAAATATCTCCAACTCGATTGTGAATGGCACTAGGAAAGTGAGCCTGCAGTTATAGTAGAAATTACCGAATTCGACTGTGAATATCAGTGGGATACGTGGCCTGCCATTATCATTAAAACTCCCCAAGTTTCACCTTACATCGGAAACATCGTATGGGGTCCTCGCTATGGTGTTTCTCGGATAGCGATAATAGATACGCCATTTAATATAACATTAATCACTGCGTGTACAGTAATTTACGTATAAATCCGTATACATGGTAGAATACCGTAGCGAAGCACGGGTATATTTGCTAGTAAATAATATATGGAAGTACTTCTTATTCATGAAATGAATTCATATGCACAGTAAGTGAACGGAGTTATTGTATTTTATGTTCCAAGCACCTGATATCGAGATACGTTACTTAACCTAGATCGTCCATTACGTGGCACATGGCGGTAGAGGCCACAGAGACGGTGTAGTAATTACAGGAGATGGATAATGACCAGGACATTACCGTAAGTCTCTCTGAGTGTCGTTTCCTAATGACGATCTTAAATGAGGCATCTGCTCCGTTAATATGTGTTGGCTCTTCGGTTTCACTGAGATACCTTGTTAAACTGAAAGTAAGACGTACTGTATTTGCACAGTGGGCCATAGCTAGAAAACTTTCCACACGATCATATGCCTGGAAATGGATTTATTTTTGGATATGGGCCATGTTGTTATATATTAGAATACAAAGTCAGCCATTTTCTCCATTGAATATTAATATTCGCTCGGACTTTTCAGCCTGCACTGATTAAAGCACATCTAGAGCACCTTTGTTACACAGATGGGAGTGTGGAACTTTGTTTCAGCGAGTGTCATATCTGCACGTATCTCGTCTTTGACTCTAAAGAGCTTCTTACTTGTCTTCCAGACGTGATGTAACCAGCTAATCGACCAATGTCAATACCTTCGAGATTATTTAGATGGTATTTATATATTTTATAATTCTATGGCAAAACTAGCCGGCCCCGTGGTGTAGGGGTAGCGTGCCTGCCTCTTACCCGGAGGCCTCGGGTTCGATTCCCGGCCAGGTCAGGGATTTTCACCTGGACCTGAGGGCTGGTTCGAGGTCCACTCAGCCTACGTGATTAGAATTGAGGAGCTATCTGACGGTGAGATATCGGCCCCGGTCTAGAAAGCCAAGAATAACGGCCGAGAGGATTCGTCGTGCTGACCACATGACACCTCGTAACCTGCAGGCCTTCGGGCTGAGCAGCGGTCGCTTGTTAGGCCAAGGCCCTTCAAGGGCTGTAGTGCCATGGGGTTTGGTTTGGTTTTTTATGGCAAAACTACTACTTGTGTTCTGTATGTATGTTTATTGCTAATATTATAATTTTTCGTGCGTTGCGAAAATTATTAGCAATTTATAACGTAAACCAATCTTGTAGCCGCTCATTAATGTGCACCTACATCATGACATTATTTAGTAACATCTGGACGAGCTAATGAGATTTAATTCTTTGATGTTTCGTATTAAATATCTTCAGTCTGACCCTTAAGGTGCATTCTACAAACTCTAATAAGAATATTTTACCAGCGAACGCTTATCCATGGGTTCAACGTCTTCCGTGTGTACAAAGTAGTTTATCTCGATCCCTAAAGATCATAACTAATAAGTTACATTACTTTCATTTACGACTGCCTCCGTGGCTCAGGCGGAAGCGCGCCGGCCTCTCACCGCTGGGTTCCGTGGTTCAAATCCTGCTCACTCCACGTCAGATTTGTGTTGGACAAAGCGGAGGCGGGACAGGTTTTCCTCCGGGTACTCCGGTTTTCCTTGTCATAATTCATCCCAGAAATACTCTCCAATATTATTTCATTCATTAATTATTGCCCCAGAGGAGTGCGACAGGCTTTGACAGCCAGCACAATTCCTATCCTCGCCGCTAGATGGGGTTTTCATTCATTCCATTCCTGACCCGGTCGAATGACTGGGAACAGGCTGAGGATTTTCACTTTCATTTACAACATACGCTCGGATATTCATCCTTATATTTAAGTAATAACTGTTCATGCTGTACTTGTCGATGACTACTACTAAAATATTTTCATTCCTCCCCTGAAGGAGGAGGCGGGCCTCTTAGACGGTGACGCAGTCACTCAGACCAGGAGATTTGTTACGGTGAAGGAGATGTGCGGAGAAGGTGAGAAGGTTGGCGGCCGTGGCCTATACTAGGAACTGCCCCGTCATTCACCTTAGTGCAGGAGAATGGAAAACAGCCGACGGTAGGAACCAGCTCCTCTCCGTCTCCCGAGTGCAGAGCCGCGGCCACCCCTCCTCTGCTCGGTTGGTCGGTCGGAGTGCACAGCCGTCGGACCAGCCGAAGCACTCTGCGACCACTCATCAGTGAAATAATCCTTCAAAATCAAAGAAGAAATTGTTTACTAGATTGAGAAACGTAGACCTTACTGAATACTGGATTATACTCTGAACATTATAGCTTCTCAATTGACGTTTTAGCCGAGTTTGGTTCTATCTGGTGGTTGTCCGCGGAGAAAGAGACATCCAACCAATCCCAAGCTGCCATTCATATTGATTTATAACGGATGAGCGCTATCTCGATACCTAGTTATCAGCTGTAATATGTGGTTAAGCTACCTCGATCGGCGAGTATAGTATTCTGTACGATTCGCGATATTTTGTATTTTCATCAGTAATTTCTGTTTTTTCATATTGTTCTTTCTAGTATTTTTCACTCTAGCATAGTGAAGTACGGAGTAGTTTACAGTTTAGTGTGGTGTAAGTTAGCACAATAGCCTATAGTTTTTATAGTTTTAATTGTTCAGTGTCGCTGTAGTAATCCGTGTGTTGGTTGGTGGGTCTAGATCTTCTGTGTACACTGTGTCTCAGTGCAGTTATGGAAAGACAAGTGGCGAGAAAGTGATTCTGAGATCAGTGGAGTGTTCCTAATACTATTACTAAAACGTTTTCATTACATCCCTGAAGGCTAATTTTTTTTTTTTTGCTATTTGCTTCACATCGCACCGACACAGATAGGTCTTATGGCGACGATGGGATAGGAAAGGCCTAGGAATTGGAAGGAAACGGCCGTGGCCTTAATTAAGGTACAGCCCCAGCATTTGCCTGGTGTGAAAATGGGAAACCACGGAAAACCATCTTCAGGGCTGCTGTGAGTGGGGCTCGAACCCACTATCTTCCGATTACTGGATACTGGCCGCACTTAAGCGACTGCAGCTATCGAGCTCGGTATATCCCTGAAGGCGACAGCGGACCTCTTAGAAGGTGACGCCATCTCTCAGGCCAAGAGATTTGTTACGGTGAAGATGTTCCGAGAAGGTGAAGGGCTTGGCGGCCATGGTCTGTATTAGGAATTGTGCCGGCATTCGCCTTAGTGCAGGAGAATGATAAACCACGAAAAACCATTCTCAGGACAGCGGACGTTGCGGACCAGCCGCCCTCCGTCTCATGAATGCAGAGGCATAGAGTCATGGCAGAACCGCGGCCAAACCTTCTCTGTTCGGCTCAGTGCAGAGCTGTCGGACCACGGGTCAGCCGTGGCCACTTCTAGGCCGAACTGCCAACATGCAGTGTTCTCTGTGTAGACTATAACATCCTTCCTCTGCCAGCCATTAGCTGCGTGTTATTTGTTATTAGCACATTCTCTTTTATTCTTAATAATGCACTCTCGTTTTAGTGTCGGATGTTGTTAGTAAGTGCATACAGCGTCATTGTGAAGTGTTTGTGAATTTATTTTCACTCGTGATTCTCGTGAGTACGGTAATAGATTGTACGAGAGCTGTGCGACGCAGCCATATTGCAAAAGCTGGTCAGCAGAGCGCTGGCAACACAGGTAAGGAGAAGCTCACGTGTTTTGTGAACTGTCAATTTAGAATTAAAGCCTTACCGACCATAATTACCAACTCATCAATTCGAGTTATCGTAAAATTTAATCAAATTTGACCAGCCACAAAAAATACAATCGAAAACAAAGCAAGAAATCAGGCCACTATGATGAAAACAAAAAATTAACAACGCTCGATCAAGGTGGTTTATAATGCTCAAAAAATAAATTTGCTCTCGCCCTAAAATATTTATAATCACGCTCTTCGAATGCATGGTGGGATGGGGACTGGACTATCATGGTAAAAGTATGTTCTATTTACGAACAGAAATATACGATCGCCTCGATTCAAAGTGTGCGTGGGGTCTGTGTGGAGTGGAGAATTTACAAACATGGCTGATCGTGTGTACTGAGGAAGCAGTTGTCGCCGAATGGAGCCACTCTTGCACTTACACAGGTTCAAGACGGCTGCTCGCAGAGGTACGTGGCAGGAATGATAGAGGTTGTTCAGAATGAATGAATGAATGAATGAATGAATGAATGAATGAATGAATGAATGAATGAATGAATGAATCAATCAATCAATCCTGATTCCGTATTTGTTGTTTTCCTAGCATGTTCTTAAATTATTTCAAAGAAATAGGAAATTTATTGAACATCTCCCTTGGTAAGTTATTCCAATGCCTGACTCCCCTTCCTATAAATGCCATCGTATTAACGGAAGCAGCTACCATTCATCTATCATAATGAGACCAGGAAATGGTCCTAGGAATGAAAAATAGAGTTCAGCAAGGAAATAAAGGGATATTGGACCAACAGAAAATGTCAAGGTACCAAGAAGAAAGCAGCAGACCACCAGGAGCGGCAACAATCAGAAACAACACAGCTAAAGCACAAGCACCTTAGTCCTCAGGCGTCCCAAACGAACTCAAGAAATAGCATTAAAAATAAATAATACACAATAATTTGCCTTACGTCGCATCGACACAGTAGCTCTTATTTCAACGATGGGATAGGAAACGCCTAGGAGTGAGAAGGAAGCACCCGTGGCCTTAATTAAGATACAGCCTCGGCACTTCCTGGTGTTAAAATGGGAAAAGACGAGTCCGACTCACTGGCTGAATGGTCAGCGTTGAGGCCTTCGGTTCCCGGCAGGGTCGGGGATTTTAATCGCGTGTGATTGATTCTTCTGGCTCGGGGACTGGGTGTTTGTGTTTGTCCTAACACTTTCATCTTCTTATTCACACAACGCACTACACTACCTACCAGCACAGAAACACACAATAGTGATTGTATCCCTCCATATAGGGTTGGCGTATGGAAGGGCATCCAGGTGTAAAACAGGGCCAAATCCAAATGTGCGACACAGTTCGCACCCGCGACCCCACAGATGTGGGAAAAGCGATAGAATAATAATAATGAGAAGAAAATGGGAAACGAGGGAAAAACCATCTTCAGAGCTGCCGACAGTGGGGTTCAAGCGCACTATCTCCCGGTTGCAAGACCACAGCTGCGCAGCCCTAACCACACGACTAACTCGCACTGTAATAATAATAATAATAATAATAATAATAATAATAATAATAATAAAAACCAAACCAAACCCCATGGCACTACAGCCCTTGAAGGGCCTTGGCCTACCAAGCGACCGCTGCTCAGCCCGAAGGCGTGCAGATTACGAGGTGTCGTGTGGTCAACACGACGAATCCTCTCGGCCGTTATTCTTGGCTTTCTAGACCGAGGCCGCTATCTCACCGTCAGATAGCTCCTCAATTCTAATGACGCAGGCTGAGTGGACCTCGAACCAGCCCTCAGGTCCAGGTAAAAATCCCTGACCTGGCCGGGAATCGAACCCGGGGCCTCCGGGTAAGAGGCAGGCACGCTACCCCTACACCACGGGGGCCGGCAATAATAATAATAATAATAATAATAATAATAATAATAATAATAATAATAATAATAATAATAATAATAATAATAATATGTATAAGGGCTGATGACGATGATTTCCCTATACACTGAACAGAAAATGTGAATGTGGAGATGAAATCTCGCTCTCTGTACCATCTCCCTTGACTGTAACTGTTAAATATTCATTCCTCGTTTGTACTGTAATGTCTCAGATAAGCTGCATCATTTGTCATGCCAGTGCACACGTGCGGTTTGGCTAAAGAGTTGGAATGAAACGAGATCGAGAACATTTGTCTCAATATGTTACTTTCAACTGCTTCTCGGTGGATCTGAAAACAACATACATAACTTTCCTTATCTCTGATATATCGTGAACTTTCTTCTGATATGAAATACGTGAGTTCTTTTACATTACGAAGGGATAGTTCTCAAATAAATAATAAAAGTCAGCTTCAGAGTAGGGTGAGAACTATTCGCTTGTATTCATTTTATGATGAGGCACCTATCATTGTATAGTGGGTGCGAGGGTTATTTGTAAATGTCATCAGTCAAGAGGCCGGCGTAATACTCAAAAGAACGTGCTAGTTACTGACTCAACAGTCGTTTTCGTGAACAATTACAAATAAGTCAATATCAAATTTAAGACTGCATGCAGGGGTTACCTGTTAAATACCGCGGATTGTTTCATGTCATGATAGGCTGTGTGATTGTGGTAAAAGGCTAGTAACATTGCTATTTTATTCTACAGCTGAAAAACACTGTTGTTCCTTATACTTATTGTAATAGTGTAAATGTAGACAATAATTAGCTTTTAACATACGTACACAGATAACTGTTTATGGACATATTTGTATTTCCGTTACTTTATTATGTATTGTGTACTGATTATCCACTGCTTATATTTTTCAGTTTGTATGTTACATTTTCATTATACATTTTTCTCTTTCTTTTTTTTTACTTTTATGCTCCAGATTTTTTATTTTAATTTCAATTTTTGAGCTTTGTTTCCTTTCTTCGTTGTATGTTCCCCAAATCTATTATTTAGGCTAGGTATCTTTGAGGTGGCGAGTTGGCCGTGCGATTAAGGTTGCGCTGCTGTGAGCTTGCAGCCGGGAGATAGTAGGTTCTAACCCTACTGTTGGCAGCCCTGAAGATGGTTTTCCGTGGTTTCCCGTTTTCACGCCAGGCAAGTGCTGGGTCTGTACCTTAATGAAGACCACGGCCGTTTCCTTCCCACTCTTAGCTCTTTACTATCCCATCATCGCCATAAGTACTATCCGTGTCCGTGCGACGTTAAAAACCAATTGTAAAAAAATATTTCTTTGATTTTATAACAGAATCGTACATTTCTTTTATACATGTATTATTTTGTAATGTACGTGGTTAAGTGTAAGAGAGGACCACTGCCAAAGTCAAATAAATAAATAAATAAATAAATAAATAAATAAATAAATAAATAAATAAATAAATAAATAAATAAATAAATAAATAAATAAATAAATAAATAAATAAATAAATAAATAAATAAATAAATAAATAAATAAAGACGTTACAATTTTCACATCCTTTTATGTATTCATTTAAATTTTCATTCGCACAACTTTTTCTATTTGAGTCCATGGGTGTGTGATGATGATGATGAGATAGCTTACTCCCTAGGCCTCGAAAACCGAACACCATTGGTGTCGGAAAAGAACAAGTGTTGACCAAGTCGCCTGTTACACAGGGGGATTCATGGACCGGATACACTGCCTCTTATATTAGACAGCTCCTCACTTTAGTAGACCCCATTCCTGCCCCCAGTCCAAAATTAAAATCACTGGACTGGCTGGGGATCAAATATGCGGCCTCCGGGTTAAAGAAGCGCACGCCACTACTTCACGGGGCTGGCTCATCAAAAATTATGGTAGTCAGTTTTATTTCCCTGAATAATGATTTGTTGAACGTCCGACACTTACTGCTTTACAAACAGTTCTATTCTAAAAATCTCCCTCTCTGTTGCTGCTTTTTCTCTTATATATTTTTTTTCCAAATCTTTCTTGACTACTGTTGGTGTTTGAAAAGTGAAGACAAATTTGATGCAGTCAGACGCTGGGCAGCCAAGCGTTCATTCCAAGGGGACATCTAGGACTGTTAAAGTTTATTTTGTTCACATTTATGAATTCATAAAGATTCTGAATAAAAATTACATTTTTTGCTTGTAAATCACGTTTAATTGTCAACATAAATTGCTTTCATTGCCTCAGAGTTGTTTATGTGTTTCTGTGTAAATCAGTAGGGTAAACCTACCTTATTTCGTGACATACTTTATTTCGTGATATGCGACATATTGTTGATCCTGAAGTAAGGTAGGCGTTTTACACTTAGTTCCAACAGTCCTCAGTACATAGCAGGAGTGCTTTTACACGGGGAAACTATTTTGAACGGGAATTTCAGCTGGGTGAAAGACAGGCAGTTGATTGTATGTTGTGTGGATGGAAACACACTACTTGTTGGTCTGTCCCTGTAGTAAAACCTTATTAAGTTTAGTTGGTCAAGTAATTATTCAGACAAGTATATGCACTTATATTCTCTAAGGAACACACTTATAATATCAGTAGCCAGAGTTGGATTTAAGTGCGTTATTAATGATATAATTGCTTAAGAAAATGACTACGACTCTTACGTTTTGTGTCCATTTCAGGCATAATGGCTCCAGCGTTACGCAAATATGTGAAGAAGGAAAACAGCAACAAGCTCAAAAAGCCGGGTCTTGTGACCTAAGAAGACCTTGACCTTCGGGAAGCGCTTCAGAAAGTTTTGGAGGAAAAGTGGTCTATACACGAGGCTGCTAAACATTTCACCGTTCCGTGGAGTACTCTAAAAGGAAATATAACTATTGGAAAAATGGGTAGACCGTTTGCCCTTACGAGTGAACTGTAGATTACGTTCGTTAATTTCATAGTAAAAAATGCAGGAAATAGGGATCGGTCTGAATGTTTACCGAATAAGACATGTTGCGTATGCTATGGCCAAAAAACAGTATGCAAACAATGACGAAGTTCCCATTCAGTGAAGTGAAAAATTGTGCAAGCTGGAAATACTGCAGGTGAATTCGGTCCACTTCTAATCATTTTTAAACGAGTGAAAATGCCAGATTCATTGACGGATAGTACCTTCCCAACGCCTCAGTAGTCCTGTCACAGAGTGAATGGATTAACAGTGAACTTTTCTTAAAGTGGTTCATTTGATGCTATTGTATTATTTGTGAATATGTCAGTGACAACGATACCGATACTAAAAATAAGTGAAAAGTGCGTGAAGTGAACTGTAACAATGCTCAGAAAAGTTATCACGGAGTTAAGTATACTGTGTCACGGAATTGGGCATGCTATCACGAAATTAAGTAGCACGCCCACTTCGCTTATTACATGTTATAACTCCAAATGTTTTGCATTTTTTGAAAGTTCTTTATCATGTGTTTGTAGAATAATGTATTGGTACTGAGCATGTAAAATATTAAATTCCTAGATCGAGTATTTGTCCTGATATATTACTGTAACGGTTCAAATCCCGTTACAAGATGATATCTGTATTTTTGTTATTGTATGATTTTATCTGTATTGTATTATTATTATTATTATTATTATTATTATTATTATTATGTCAGTATTATTATTATGTTATCTGTGATATTGTCCGACTCGTTGGCTGAATGGCCAGCGTACTGGCCTTCGGTTCAGAGGGTCCCGGGTTCGATTCCCGGCCGGGTCGGGGATTTTAACCTTAATTGGTTAATTCCAGTGGCCCAGGGGCTGGGTGTTTGTGCTGTCCCCAACATTCCTGCAACTCACGCACCACACATAACACTATCCTCCACCACAATAACACGCAGTTACCTATACATGGCAGATGCCGCCCACCCTCATCGGAGGGTCTGCCTTACAAGGGCTGCACTCGGCTAGAAATAGCCACACGAAATTAAATTAATCTGTGATATTGTACTATTATTGTAATTATCCGTTTTATTCAATTTTGCAATTGCCTGTTGCTTGCAAGATTGCACTTAGATGTATACATATATACGTATGTGTAGTATAACACTCAATACCTGTACAGTGAGAATTGTTGTATATATCAGAGATTGGAAGTGACGTTGTTATATTGCGACACCAGTGGAGATTCTGCCAAGTCATCGCCGCACCTTGGCTACGGCATTGTATTTATTTAGATATGCGCTCACGGAGTTAGTCGCCGCGGGGCTATTTCACCACTGGATGTAATATCTGTCGCGTAGGTGGGAGTATGTCATTGTTATTTCTGGAGATTACGTAGTTGTGTCAACCAACGTCTATATAAGGTAGCTCCATATTGTAGCGTCAGTCATTACTTATACGGATGCAGTACAGTGAAGTAGTCTACTAGATCAAGAGGCCTTAGGTGGCCAGTCAACCAGTGTGAACGAGAGATGGAGAAGACTCAGTGAGCCATTATTGGTCATTGAGAGAGTGAGACCAAATGGTTGGTCCGTCACTTAGTGGAAGACGCGGACGCAAGGCTTACCAAGGAGTCAGAGAGGGCAACCCTGGACCTGCCAAGAGGTCATACCATATTGACTTACAAAGAAGTCAGATGATATGGAGAAGAAGCAGTCGCAAGGATGTATCACCACGTTAGGCGTGACACATCTACAGTAAACACCAGAGCAATGGATTACGTCGCAATTACACTCAAAGTGTTGAAGGTACAGTCAAGTGAATCAGTGAGGGAAATATTTCGTATAAATTGTTAAATGTCCGGTCAAGTAGAATTTAAATTCATGCCTAGTTTCTTTCAGTTGCAATGTCATAATTTCATATTTTCATCTGTTTTATCGCAACAAGACTCACTATTTTTTGATATATTATTTAAAGAATATATATTGTTCTATCAAACGAATTCCTAGTTTCATTTCACTGACAGTAAAATATCTTAACCTCAAAATTAATGGGGAAACCGAACGCCAATCTCCTTTTCCCAGAACTTATATGGTATGTTGTCAAAAGTAAGCTTATTACCCCACACCCTAGAGATAGTCAAGAGTCTCATTATATTATTGCTGTACTGAGTGACAGCTGGCGCCCTTCAAATAACGTATGTGTAAGTAAGCAGGTAACAAGTAAGTGTGAGTACAAGGTTCGACGAGTGTGTATTTTATATAATGAATATTAATTTTCAGATTTTCCATTTTAAATGAAGATATTCAGATTTTCAATATAAATTCAGATTAATATGTTTGTAAAGTTAGTCAGCAAGTTAGGAACATGTTCTCATTACTTACAATCCTTAATATCACGAAGTTGGGTAGGTTTACCCTATTATATTACAATAAATGCTAAATATTTCATTGTAATTTTATACTCAATAATTATTCATTGTATATAATAATTCAAGACAATATTCAACTATTTCAAAATATATACAACAATACAAAAATTATAAATATTTCCAAAATTATCAACATTTTTCAGTACATTTTATATGGAATATTCAGGTCAATCTCTTATTTTGATATACCTATTGAGAGAACACGTGACGTGATACGTAGAAACGGATAACGGATTCGTGTTCAGAGACCCTAAATTAGTTAAGATCACCTATCACAATTCTTTCCGCAAAAAAGAAAAAAGTTTGAAAATGCTGGGTTGTGTAATCTGCAGGCCTACGGACTGAGCAGCGGTCGCTTGGTAAGCCATGGCCCCTCGGGACTGTTGCGCCATGGATTTGTTTAATAATTTAGAATGCAAACCTACAACTGAAGCGAGTAACAAGGAAGGTCTATACCAGTGGTATTCAAACTTTTTGGTTTACGTACCCCCAAAAATCTAATTGTATTACCTTTGAACCTTTCTCCCAACTACGAGTATAATCCGATTATACTAGAAATAAGAAATGATAGTTGCTCGATGCCAGACCATATTAACTATCATCATCATCATCATCATCATCATCATCATCATCATCATCATCATCATCATCATCACCATCATCATCATCATCTTCCGCAGCTTATCGCGCTTGCTCAGTGTCCCAGCACGCACTTAGACATGAAAGAATTGTGGCTGGGGATTTAAGATCGCAAGCCCTTCCTGACACTACGGGATTTTCAACTGAGAATCCCACCCCAGCAAAACCGGGAATCAAACCACGGTCGCCGGCATGACAGGCAAGCAGCTAAACCACTACACTATCCTGTTCACCAATAATAACAATAATGTATTTTGTATATATATCGTCGCTGGCAAAGGAAACCTCGTAACTCCTTCGGAGTAAAGTTTACAGAAGAGGCCCACACCTCATGGGTCAGCAATAGCCGGAAAACTTTTCCTGGAATTGTCATTGTTTAATGATAGCCCAATAATTGGACCGTTGGAGTCTTCTGTTTCTCAGGCAACGTGGCAAGCCTTTAAAAGACAGATGGAGAAACGTGGTTTTATTGTGAGCGGAATTACGAGGTTTTCTTTGCCTAGCAACGATATATAGGCTATACGAGCATAATTATTAATGCAACAATTACTATTGCACTATAGGCTATATATTGCTGCTGAAGAAAATTAACTTGCATAAGCGGATTTCGAAACAAAAATGAAAAAGGGAGCAATTCATTTTTACATACAGGCAGGCCTCGTTATACGCGATAGTTATGTTCCTCGGAATTGCCGCCCATAGCGAATTCGCATAAATCGAGTGTCATTTTATATGTAAAATATAGGATTAGGTTTCCATTTACTTACATATTAAAATAGCAGATATTCTTAGTATTTTTACAAAAAATAAACCATTGTCATGCTTCTGAAACGCATTTGAATGGAAAATTTGTACACTTAAAAATTTTACACTGAAATACACAATCATAAACTAAACTATGCATACAAGATCTTGACTTTAGCTTCAATAGCAGTTCCAGAGAGAGACATATGTTGGTGGTTGTGATGCTCAATCAAATGGCTTAGCATTTTTTCCATTCTTTCCATAGCTTCCGAGCGAGATTTGGTCACTCTAGTCACACTTACATTAGTAGAAGATTGAGCAGTTTTTTGAATTGATCGCATATTGGCATGGATAATTCTTGCAGTGGATTCACTAAGACCCAAAGCACGCTGAATGTCAACAATACCCTCACCAATCTCATAGAGATCCAAAATTCTAACTTTGTTTCTAACGAATACGACTTTTGTACACGCTTCTTTCGTTTTAATCGATATTTTAAATACGAGACCTGTCAAGTGCACTTCACAGTTCTACTGACCGGAAATGACGATTCACGTCTCGACAAAGACGACAGAAGATGCGCGTAGAGATGCGCTTGTCCAGTTTAATCTTGGCGCGCAATTTAGTGTAGGTTACAGAGTTCGGAACGCGTGTCTGTACCCTCCTTGAGGTATTAGGGTTTCCAAGTACAGTTAACAGATGGCAAAACTACACTTAAAACCAAAATCGCGCATAAGCGAAATCGCGGATAACGAATCCGCGTATAACGGGGTTTACCTTACCTAATCAATGGGAGGTACTACCTGGCGCATATTTTAAAATGAATAGTTCGGAAAGGGGACTCTGTGTAGTGGCAGTCAAAACCCCTAATCAAAACGAGGTTTTATTGAAAATGAGCGCCCTGAAGTCATTTCTTAACTGCTACTGAAGACAGAAGCCACGATAAACTCGCGTACCCCTTGGGACTATTCCGCGTACTAGACGATAGTTATGCTAAGAGGTTTGCATAAACATTAGGGGTACGGACCATCAGAACCCCTAGTGTTTATGTTACCCTCGTTTCATAACGGAAGAACGGGCTGTACAATACTTCCTTATAAATAGTCAACTTACAGTAGTTTGCATTCTAACCTATAACTACCTGTAAAACCGGGTTCTAATTTTTACTATTATTTATTTATTTATTTATTTTCTTCTCTCTTTCTTCCTTTCTACATATCTTTCTCTCTTAAGCCATATATCATGCAGACATTGTAATGCGTTCCAGCAGGATCTCCCATATAGTAAATACCACCGGTAGTTGGTGTTCTCTTGATGGGAACGTCGATCACTCCAGACGGGAAGAGAAATTGCCACCGAGAGATGAAGTGGTCTTGTGTTGCGTTGAATTCATCACTGTCAACACAATTGACAAGTTACCACCGCCTTTATTGATTTATATAAGCCATCCTTTTACAGCGAAGTGTAAATAAACCGCTGAGGGCAGTCTAAATGTACACAACAATACGACTTATGAGGCAGTATTATAAACCAGAAGATCTAATTTGATAAGGAATGGCACGAAGTTATATTACGTTTGAAGAACTAGTTTGCTTTATTTCAAAATTTGCATTTGTTGTGGTAGAATTGCTGTTACAGTACACATGAGTAGTGAGGATAGTAAGTGTCTTAACCAAGGTAGGCAGTTTTCTCAACGAAAATAAACAATTTAAAAAAATGACTTTCTGAAAAAACCGAAAGTGAACATATTTGTTTTTAAATTATAAAATACCTTTTCAGTTTGCATGCATCGTGTACTTTTTAGTTTTATGATGAATTTACACTTAACGATTTACGTCCTGATCTATTTCGAACGAATATAAAATTTGCGAAGAAGGTTAAACAAGTCACAAAATTCTCCTATCTCAGAAGGATTACCACACAAGACAACAAGTATAGATAGTACGGCATGATCATGCAATTAAAAGTTATTTAGTATTTTAATACACACTGAGGAACTAACAGACACTGAAGAGGCTGCCAGACTGACGAATGCGTGCCGCATACCGGTGAATTATAACTCAATGTCCACGACCTTGGCAAAAACATTATACTCCTACTATCCTTCGCCACAGCACATGCAAAGTCTCCACTACTTGCCGTAGCGCTATACAAATCGGTTAGCCGCGACGAACGGAATTTGGTGCTTATTTCCGCCAAAAATTATGTTAATAATTAAGGAAAATAAAGGAAAGAATTAGCAGATAAGACAAAAAGGCTTGTACAGATAACGTTTCTTTTACAAATAATTCGCTGTGAGCTTGCGTCCGGGAGATCGTGAGTTCGAATCCCACTGTGGGCAGCCCTCCACAAAGTGGTGAGGGGCGGGGGCGACTTTCCCTTCAGGCCCTACCCCCTAATCGCCGCTACTGTTTGTTAACACGCCAAAGATGCAAAAAGGAAATTTAATCACTTGTTAATTTATACATGTGTAGACATTCCACTTGATAAGAGAGTTGCTTGTATGAAACAAAAACGATACTGTTCGGTGAAATACTTGTGTAGAAGGCATACGTCTGTTTGGAGCTTCGGTTGCATTCCGACCGGGTTGTCCAGATTAAAATAATGTCTATGTATTCGTCGCTGCTGAACACACTAGCCATTGGCGATAAGCAGAGAGTAAATATAGTGCGGCTGTAGCATACACCAGCCTAGAACTATGCGGTCGAAAACGATGTTTACTAATGCAAGGGGTGCTTTCGACCACCAGCGCTGAGTAACATGCTGCAAGTGTGAGTCTGTTTCTTATCTCTTCATATTCTGACGTAACCTGCCCGCTGGCAGTAGTTCCCCTGTTAAAATCAGTTGGTAGACACACCACACATCACTTTTGCATGCGGGACATTTATAAGTAGAAAGTACGGCGTCCGCGAGCCACCTGGTATATTTAAATATTCTTTTAGTCAGGCGGTTGTCATCCATTCTGACGAGATGTCCGTAAAATTTCAGCCTTCTGTCCATTCCTCGACCCGTTTCTATTTTACCTTTCAGAAGAAGACGAACTACTTGGCATATTTCAGCACGCACCACACGTCTCAGACATGCGGTTTTCCCACAATAGTTCGTGGTCACTAGCTCTCTTATTTCTGCAGCACTAGTACCACCCGGCTATCCCTGAACTTAAACATAGAGTTTCAAGAAATAGTATTAAGTAGTTTACCTGTGATGTCGTAAGAAACACACACCCACACCCACACCCACACCCACACCCACACCCACACCCACACCCACACCCACACCCACACCCACACCCACACCCACACCCACACCCACACCCACACCCACACCCACACCCACACCCACACCCACACCCACACCCACACCCACACACACACACACTTACACACGCGCGTAAATAAACAGTGGGCTGGGTAGCTCAGACATAATTCAAGTTCAAGTTAGCAGGTTCGATCGCAGCTGAGTCCGGTCGTATTGAAGGTGTTCAGATACGTCGGTCTCGTGTTGGTAGATTTACCGGTAGGTTAAAGAGCTCCTGATGGACAAAATTCCGGCACCTCGACGACTCCGAAAACTGAAAAAGTAGTTAGTGGGTCGTAAAACCAATTACATTATTATTAATAAATGTACAAAACAAACAAACAAACAAACAAACAAACAAACAAACAAACAAACAAACAAACAAACAAACAAACAAACAAACAAACAAACAAACAAACAAACAAACAAACAAACAAACAAACAAACAAACAAACAAACAAACAAACAAACAAACAAACAAACAAACAAACAAACAAACAAACAAACAAACAAACAAACAAACAAACAAACAAACAAACAAACAAACAAACAAACAAACAAACAAACAAACAAACAAACAAACAAACAAACAAACAAACAAACAAACAAACAAACAAACAAACAAACAAACAAACAAACAAACAAACACAGACAAGGCACAAATAAACAAATAAACGAAAATCGATGGAAAAAAGGATAACAAATACATAAAAAACAAACACAGAAATAAAGGCAAAACAAACATAAGAGCTACACAAACAAATAATAATGTTATTCGTTTTCACGTCCCGCTAACTACTTTTACGGTTTTTGGAGATGCTAAGGTGCTGAAATTAGTCCCACAGGAGTTGTTTTACGGGCCAGTAAATCTACCGACACAAGGTCGACGTATTTGTACATCTTCATATACCACCGGACTGAGCCAGGATCGAACCTTCCAAGTTGGGGTCAGAAGACCAGCGCCTCAACCGTCTGAGCCACTCAGCCCGCCACACAAACAAACAAACGAACAAATTCATAAAAAAGCACACAAAACATAAATAAACATAACAAACAAACAAACAAACAAACAAACACACAAACAAACAAACACTCAAAAGAATAAAGGAACAAATAAACGATCAAGTAACAGCGCAAACAGCATCACGTGCAATAAAATCTAACAAGCATACCAACAAATAAACAAACAAACAAACATTCAAACAAACAAACAACCAACCAACCAACCAACCAACCAACCAACCAACCAACCAACCAACCAACCAACCAACCAACCAACCAACCAACCAACCAACCAACCAACCAACCAACCAACCAACCAACCAACCAACCAACCAACCAACCAACCAACCAACCAACCAACCAACCAACCAAACAAACAAACAAACAAACAAACAAACAAACAAACAAACAAACAAACAAACAAACAAACAAACAAACAAACAAACAAACAAACAAACAAACAAACAAACAAACAAACAAACAAACAAACAAACAAATATTAAATTGAATCTACTTTCGATTTCTATATATTAATCCGATATAAAGCGAAGTATGCGGCGACTATTTGAACTTTTCGGACAACTTCTTGCTGTCGGTGTTGTTCAAGTGTGGAGTGAGTTGTAACATTTCGGTCTCCTGCTGAATCACGTTTGATTTGGATATTGCCCATTTCTAACAATAATAGTGACTGTTCTTGTAATAACCGTGATTGCAGTTATTATCGAAAGTGAATTAGCGTTGCATTGTTATGTAAAGCTTTTACCTCCCGGGCGTAGTAAAGCAGGTTTTAAAAAAGTCATTGGCCACGTTATTGCCAGTTTAATGGAAGTTTGGAAGCGGCTAGTGTTTAGACGATGATTGGTGTGGCAAGTTGAGTTAAAATGTCACTCCCGCTCGACAATGCCAGCTGTCGATAACGGAAATCGATACTCATTTGTTCTCATAAAAGTAGGAAGGTAATGGAGAGAGGGCAGGCTGATAGTGGTAGAGGACATAATAGTACTTGATGGGGGACATCTCAGAAGCCCACAACTTTCGAGATATCCTGTGTATAAATTAAGTCTGATATCACCTTCACTCATTCCAATTATCCACCTACTTTCATCTTCCATCTATGTCCAAGTCTTTTTCTTGTTCTATAATTCTTCTGTTTTAGGCAGGGGATGTTTAAGGAGGTAATGTTCTGCCTATCCTGACAACCTCAATTTCCTCAATTTTAGAGACGCTCAAATTGAAAGTGCTTAAACCTACAGATTCGAAACTTTGCTACGTTAGAGGTGAAAGACGTGGCTATTCATTACTGCATACCATTTTAAATTTCTTTAAATGTTATTTTTGGACTTTTACTTTCATTTTTTGAAAATATAAGCACAGATTTTAGAAATATTTTCTCTTGATCGCATATACTATGTAGTGCAATGTAACAAACAGAACAGTTGTAGATACAGAATGTTAAGAAGTACCTTATAAATAAAATTCTAGGAAGTCCGCTGTCTGTAATGTCATTTATTTCGCCAAATTTTGATATATTTATCCGGTTTAAGTCAACTCGAGATCATATCAGTAGTTTTTAGCTTCCATGTATGTCCGTTTGTTTGTTCCACCATAACGGGTAAACGGCTATATAGATCTCAACCAAACTCCATATTTAGAGTTTTCTCATCCAGAAGCAGGTTTCTATATTAATATAATTTAAAAATCACTGAATAGACTGGGGCTTTTTATAGGAAGACTAGAATATTTTTTTCAGTTTTCTCTTATGCTATTTATTATATGTCGACCAAACTCTTTATTTAGGGTCTGCTCATTCAGAAGCATGTTTCAAGATGCATATCTTTTTAAAATCATCTAACAGATCGAGGGTTTATAGGAAAACCAGAAGAGGTTTTTTAAATTTTCTCTTACACCACTGTATATATTTCAACCAAAATTTATATTTAGATTCTACTCATCCAGGATCAGGTTTTGATATGCATATTATTTAAAAATCACTGCAAAGACTGGTTCTTTTAGGAAGACTAGGAGAGTTTCTTTCAATTTTCTCTTATAGTATTGACTATACCTCTATCCAACTTCATATTTAGAGTCTAATAATCCAGGAGTAGGTTTCGACATGCATATAATTTAAAAATCCCTGAATAGACCGGGGGTTTGTATTAATACAATAGGAGGTTTTCAATTTTTTATACTAATGATTATAGCCCGACCAACTTCATATTTAGAGTCTAATCGTCCAGGATCACATTTTGAAATGCATATCATTTAAAAATCACTGAACAGAGTGGGGGTTTATAGGAAGGCCAGAATAGTTTTTTAATTTCCCCGTACACTATTGATTATACGTGTATGTAAAATATGTGGACTATATGAGAAATGCCCCTTCATTTTAAATAATTTTTGTTATGGTCATAATTTCGCTTACTCTTCAAATGACGGAGAAAAAAGTACTATTTTCTACGGGCTTCATGCGCTGCTGCCAGTAACGGTCACCCTCGCACACCTACAATTATTTAAAGGATCCATAACAGGAGAAAATCAGAGGATGCGTAATATTTGTCTCGGCTTGAAAATCAACCCCACCTAATGTAAAGGAACACCGAAGAAACACGAGGTAGAACTTTTTCTTTAAGTGTCTATCTACCCCTTTGTATATTCCTAAAATCTAAAGTGGAAAACTGGTGGACTTCAACCGAATCTACTCATTACGGATTGTGTTATCATGTGCATATGATGTCATGGTAATCACATGGAGTTGGTATTTATAGGATGATTATTCTCGAATATTTTCGTTGACATTAGGTCTATCAAAGGACTGTATATAACACACGTTTAAGAATATGCTATCCTCGTTCCTTTTTGCCATGCACGAATTTATCGTATGACGGATAATAACGCAGATGATTACGAAAAATTGGATTTTTAGTCCGAGTCCCGTGGGGCATGTCGTGCATGTCACTTCAAGATGGGTGACGGGGAAAAAGTAAAGAGCCGTTTTACTCTTTTCGATAGGGCAGTTATTAAGGGAGGTATCATCAATGTCAGAGCGCCACGCAAGTGGTCAGGGATACAATATGCGACATGAGAACCACGGAGAATTTCGCACAACTTCGGACCAGGAACGGTACCGTAAAATAAATTCGGAAATCGTCCTCATTCTCTCTCCAATTTGTTCAGCTTCATCATATTTTCGTTACTGCCCCGCGCTGTAGTAGGAAAATATTACTTTTAACATATATCCAACATAATGTACATTGCATTTAAACATGTGAATAGAGCCATGTTACTTCGCATAACTTCCTGAAGGAAACATGTAATCCACTGCAAATTCCCGTAAGAAGAACGGGTACAAAGTATATATAATTACTTCAACTTTCTAAGTTGGAAAGTTCTTAAAATGAGCGTATATAACTGAAAAAAATGAAATGCTAGGAAAGTCACTTATACTTATGTTCTAATAAATCTTACCCGAACAACATTTTTTCGTTTCATGCAATCCCCGTTGTACTCTAGATTTCCTTTTACAACTATTCCTCTCTTTCTTGCTTATCTTACGCAAAGAAAACCTCTTGATCTTCCATTGTGGTGTGCCGAACATCCAAACTACGAAATGAGTCTACTTAATTGAGTCCTGGCTGAATCTCTAAATGTCGCAGTACCCCACCAGTTTCTGCTATCTCCATATTAAGTGTTATTATAGCATCATGAACTTCAGGGTTTTACGCCTCGCAAATACATTTCTTGTCACACGGTTAAAAATTACACCCTTAAAAGTTTCTTTGATATTTTGAGCTTTTCCATACAAGTACAAATAGGCATGGGCTCCTTCAGAAAGCCTATGGTGTTTTTAGATTGCCTTATTTCTGTTAAATTTGTACAATGAAGCACGCAGATGATGTTGGAGCTTCTCATGAGTAGAACTCCTATCAAGGAATGTTGTACATTCATGCTGGCTCATCCTTTTCCTGTCATCAATATTGCCTCCGTGGCTCAGGCGGTAGCGGTCCGGCCTCTCACTGCTGGGTTCCGTGGTTCAAATTCTGGTCACTCGATGCAAAATTTGTGCTGGACCAAGTGGCGTTGGGACAGATTTTTCCTGTCGTCCTTCATTCCAGCAACACTCTCCACTATCATTTCATCTGTCAGTGATTAATCATTTCCCCAGAGGAGAGCAACAGGCTGCGGCAGCCGGCACAATTCCAATTCTCGCCACTAGACGGGGTTTCACTCATTCCATTCCTGACCGGGTCATATGACTGCAAACATTCTCTGGATTTTCATTTTCATTGCCTTACCACAGCAGTCTTGCTGTTTGTCAATTTAAGATTACAGGAACCTATTTCTTCCTCCAAGTGTTCCACCATTCTGCGAGGTTATGAATAGAGCCCGGATTTTTATGCAGTAACAGGTTAGATTGCAAACTAATTTGGTTAGTAGGAAGTGTCGGCCACCCGCTCTTCCATATTGTAGCAAGAGTTACATAAATTAAAGGGGTTCTGATGGGCCGTACCCCTCATTTTTATGCAAACCCCATAGCAAGATCGTTGTGAAGGTAGACTATACTTGCTACTCGCTTCAGTATGTTTGCATTCTAACCTATTAATGCACACAAATCCGGGCTCTACTAAAGGTTACAGACCTTTTCATGTGGTTGTGGGAGTATTTAGGGGTTGTAGTGAGGACGTGAAAAAGAGGGTGCGTAAGTCACTTGTTAAATCTCATTTAGAGTATGTTTCTAGTGTATAGGACCGTCGGCGGGATTAGTTGATTCGAGAACTCAAAATGATCCAAATGAAAGCAGCACGAGTCATTATGAGTGATTCCCGACAGAAGAGTAGTGTTACGAAATATTGCGTATTTTCTCCCACAATTTCCCTTGAACTTCATTACTGAGGTTTTATATGTGCAGTAGTTTACCCTTATTGCTGTAAAAACTTAAACCCTAGATTGCAGCTCATTTTCCTCCTGCTTTTATCATGAACTAAGTGCTGAGTTTCACATATTTGTGTTCCACATTTTTCCCATATTGCTGTGAAAATTAAAATGAGTCCCTCTAAAACCCCCGCCCCCTGAATTCCTAAACATAAATTTGAGCTTAGTTTCTTCCCCTTTCATCTCGGAATTAAATACTGAGTTTCACTAATATATGTGCCACAGTTTACCCGTGACACTGTTCAGCAGAGCTGTCGATATAGCAACATTGTTGTCACAAGAGTAATACTGTTTTCTTAACATGGAATGACCCATAGTACGACTAAAGTTTGTAGCTTAGTACAGTACCTGCTACTCGCGTCGTACATACAAGCTGCAGCACATCAGACGCAGATAGTGTCGGGCAGACATCCCACAGTACGTTAGTATAGGACGAGCTAATCGTGCCGTACCTACAAGCTGCCGCGACTTCTCGTCAGACGCAGATATTATCGCACAGACATCCCACAGTAGCTTAGTATAATACCTGCTACTCTTGCCGTACCTACAAGCTGCCGCGACTTTTCGTCAGACGCATATAGTATCGGGTAGACACCCCACAATTGTGAGGGTGGATTCTGACCAAGTGCAAATCCATACAGACAATATCTCATGTCATACTACTGGAAGTTCGGTGTGGTTTTGACAGATATTGGTTCGAGAACTGGAAATTTGTGTCATTTATGTGAAGAAACCCGATGCCAGTCCAATGAATTTGTGCATATTTTGGACTGTTGAAAATACGTTTTCAATATAACCGTCCGGTCTCTGGTCTATGGAAAGCTTGCAGGGGGTACTGGGACATATTCCCCATGCCTGTGCTCGGCAGGAATTTGTTTCAATGGACGCTTCGATGTCGGGCGATGATGATGATGATGATGATGACGACGATGATAATAATAATAATAATAATAATAAATACTGAATTTTCACATATGCATTGTAATCGGCAGTCTTTGGGTTAGGATCCCACTGGTGTCCTGTTGGCCATTTTTATTCTGTACGTAACATCTCTTCAAAACGCACTATACGTACGTAACACGACCTAGTAGGTTGAAAGTCGATTTCGATAATAATAATAATAATAATAATAATAATAATAATAATAATAATAATAATAATAATAATAATAATAATAATAATAATAATAATAATAATAATAAACGGAAGTGCCTGCCTATCTGCGTAGGCCTACGTGTGCACGATACCTAGAGATCTGAAATTTCGAACATAGGTAGATGGAAGGGGTCCCAATGTAACTCGAAGCTGGATTTTTTATTTTCGCTTTCGTTGGCGAGTTATGTATGAAAAACCGTCGGTATACGTGCGTTGGGATATGATAATGTAACGTGCTGTCACCAAGCTGTCAGCGTTATCAGCAAGCAACTTCTATGATTTTGAAACATCTAACGCGGTTGAATTAATAAACGCGAGCGAAGCTACAGGCACATGGTAAAAATAATAATAATAATAATAATAATAATAATAATAATAATAATAATAATAATAATAATAATAATAATAATAATAATAATAATAATTGTTTAAAGGGGCCTAAGACATAGGTTTTTGGCCCCTGTCGGGCGATAGTCCACAGTCCACAGTGACACGACCGTTGGTGGTGGTGAGTTATTTCTTAAGGTGAGTAATCTTGAAAATCAGTCGAATATAAATACATTTGCGTCATCAATTTCCCGACATCATTGTAACCATGACAACCAGTGTTCGAATATGTATACTAGGTCAGTAGCGTCATCTTCTCACTGTGCGCTTTCTTCCTGTAACTAAGAGCTTGACGTATCAAGTGAACCACGTTCTACTCCTCAGTCCAAAATTAAAATGCTTGAACTAGTCGTCAATTGAACCGAGGGCCTTGGAATAAGAGACAGGCATGTTACCTCTACACCACAGGGCTGGATAATAATAATAATAATAATAATAACAACAACAACAACAACAATAATAATAATAATAATAATAATAATAATAATAATAATAATTTCTGACCCATTGGATGAAAAGTCAGCGTTGAGACCTTCTGTTCAGAGGGTCTCGGGTTCGATTTGCGGCCGCGTCGGGGATTTTAATCGCGTTTGATTAATTCTTCTGGCTCGGGGACGGGGGTTTAGCTCGTTCCAACACTCTTCGCTTCACATTCACCACAACATCTTGACCGGCCAGTAAGGCAGAGAAAGCGAACTACTCATCGGATGAAAACATTGCCCCACTAGCTACATGCTGCGCCTAAAACTAAAACTGAATGTATCATTATTCAAAATGCCAGTACTTTTAAAAGTATACAATAATAGTTACATAGCTGGAGGGACACGCGTGAGCGTCTGGGTCATACTGTAAAATATACGTAGAGCCTTTGGTGCATCTTTTGTTTCCAGTTATGGTCTGGAACAAGGCGAAATGTATTTCATTCCTTTCCGTTCCAATATTACGACCTTTAACTGTTGTATTTTTAAAAACCTCACCTACATTTTCTTTTAATAAATGTATTGAAGTTTATTTTGAGTTCGCATTGAGAACTTTCAATTCATTGACCATTCCTATTCATTATGTATTTCGCTCAATGTTTTCATTCCATTAACTCCGGAGATATTCCCCGGAGTCCTCCTTTAAACAAGTAACTGGCGCTCTCCGTTTGTTAATTCTGTTCAGTATGCGCTGGTCCTGCATGCTTGTGAGGAACCAGCGCCGTGTTTCAATATTCTGTAGCTGCACGCCATGACCACATCAAGGGCAATCAGTGCGTCTACCTACTGCTGATATACATCATACATTTCTTATCGTTGTTACGAGGCGAATTCAAGCTTTAACGATCCCACGAAAAATACAGCACATTAGAATTGGAGGCGAGGAGAAACTACAGTAACTAAAATAAATTAGGCAGAAAGGAGATGTTCTAAGTCACAGGCGCACTGACGAGGGGAAAGGAGTGTCCACCGGATACGGAGACCATAAATTATATATTTTTTGTGATATTTCTACTGTTATCCGCCTATGTGGTGTAGTGGTTAGTGTGATTACCTGCCACCTCCGGTGGCCCGGGTTCGATTCCCGACTCTGCCGCAAAATTTGAAAAGTGGTACGAGGGTAGGAACGGGGTCCACTTATCCTCGGGAGGTCAACTGAGTAGAGATAGTTTCGATTACAACCTCAGCCATCCTCAAAGTGGTTTTCCGTGGTTTCCCACTTCCCCTCAAGGCAAATGCAGGGATGGTACCTTACTTAAGGGCATGGTCACTTCTTTCCCTCTTCCTTGCCTATCCTTTCCAATATTCCAATCCCTCCACAAGGCCCCTGTTAAGCATAGCAGGTGAGGCTGCCTGGGCGAGGTACTGGTCCTACTTCCCAGTTGTGTCCCCCCACCCAAAGTATCACACTCCTGGACCTGCCCTTGAGGCGGTAGAGGTGGGATCCCTTGCTGAGTCCGAGGAAAAACCGATCCTGCAGGGTAAACGGATTAAGAAAAAAGAAAGAGAGAAAGAAGGATTTCTATTATTAGGAAACTAGGAAATGATTATAAAACGATTTTAATTTTGTAGTGCTTTTTAAGCTGGGTTAAACGCGTTTTATAGTTTACACAATGCAATATATCATTGAAGAGACCAGAATTTTCCTTGTCTGGTGTTGAACTGCCTAATATATACAGAGTGTCCCGGGAGGAATAGTCAATATTCATGGATACTACAGTAAAGATCATTTGAAGCTAGAAACTTCATTATTCGGAATGGTTTCAGAGTTAGAACACATTTAATGTACATTTGTTTTGGGGCTAGTGGCACGTAGCTATGTGTCTCACCCATGCAAACTCTTTGACGCTTTATTCTACTCCAACCTACCTCGTTGCTTTCAACCTCTTTGCACGGGATGTCTTTCAGCCGTTAAACTAGTCCATTGAACGTGGTGTGTTGTGAGTGTCAGGGACTGAGAGTGTATCAGAGAGAAGCATCAGTCAAGTGTGTTTGTTCATGCGCTGGCTAAAATGTCACTCATATACACTAATGAAAAATATGCAGATATGGTGTACGTTTGCAGCTTTCGCGATGGTAGTGCTCCTGCTGGTGTCGAGGAACACCGTCGGCGCTTTCCGACACGTCCAATTCTTGATCGTAGAGTGTTTACCAGAGTTTTCAGCACATTGCGTGAAACAGGTATTCATCCAAGTTCTGAACATGTAGTGCAACATCCTGTGGAGGAACCGCAACACATTGTTCAAATGGTGCAGTGTAGTCCTACTACAAGCACGCAGTGACTTTCTGCACGTGTTAATGTCCCATGAACATTACATGAGGAATACTTATACCCATTTCAGAATGTCAAAGAGGTTGAGCGGGTAAGACACAAACGTGAACGTCACTAGCCTAAAAGTAAATGTACATTAGTGTTCTATCTCAGAAACCATTCGGAGTAGGGTTATGTCCATATGACGTTTTCTGCTTCAAATGATCGTTCCCATCATGTACCTGAATATTGAACATTACTCCTTGGACATTCTGTATACATTAATTTCATATTTGTAATACGTAGTACAGTTATTAAGTTCTGAGACTTGACGCCTGGAGGATAGGCACCCGCACGACTCTATGTGCTGCATACGATGCCGCATTACACGGCGTAAACTTACACAAAACCATATCTACCCTCAAAGTAGTGGTCGTTGGCCGTTATCCACTTAAACAGAACCACATCCACCCTCAAAACAGTCACCGTTGGCCGTTATGCACGTTTGCCAGCGTTGGTATAGCTGCTGGAAGCACCGCTGAAAGCAGTTGGCAGAAAGGTCCCGTATGGCTTCTCCTGTGGCCGTCATGACCTCTTCGGACGACTGAAATCAGCGCCCTCGTAGGAGTACTTTCAGGCGAGGAAAGAGAAAAAAATCGCATGCTGCGAGATCAGGTGAGTACGGAGGATGTGGTAAAACTGTCACCTGTTGCCTTGAAAGTTACTCTTGGACAAGGACAGGGCGATGTGCAGGGGCGTTGTCGTGTAGCAACAGTCAGTTCTTTGTACGCCAAAGCCCAGGTCGCTTACGGCGAATTGCATCGCGTAAACAGCCAAGGATCTCCTTGTAGAGGCTTTTGTTTACCCTTGCACCGTCTGGGAGGAATTCCATGTGAACGTTCGATTTGAATAGAAAAAACAGTTCCAGCATCACCTTGTCTTTTGACCTGTCTTGTCGTGTTTTTCTGTCGTGGTGATGACGGCGTTTTCCAGCTGGCGGATTGTCGTTTCTGTTGCGGATCGTAAAGGAAACACCATGTTTCGTCTCCAGTTATTATCCGGTTGAGAAGCGTCGGATCATCGTCAGCAGTACTGATGAGGTCACCACAAATCGTCATGCGATCATCACGTTGGTCTTGCGACAGGATTCGTGGCACACTGTGCTGGGTAACACGAAACAGGTTTAGGTCATCCATCAGAATTTTGTGGCAAGTACCATGGCTGACTCCTATTGCTGCTGCGAGATCGTCTACCGATTGGGAGTGGTTAGCACGCACCAGCGTTGCAACTTCTTGGATCTTGCGTTCCGTTCGAACTGTTTGTGGCCTACCAGTAAGCACATCATCTTCCAAACTGTCCCGTCCTTGTACAAAACGTCGTTGCCACGTAAACACAACACTGCGACTCAATGCGTCCTCACCGTAAATCTGCTGCATGATTTCAAACGTTTCGGTAGCGATTTTGCCTATTTTCTGACTGAATTTGATGTTTGCCCGTTGCTCAAACTGTGACATGTCAAGATCCGATAGGCGCATTCAAATCACCGTCACAAGAACGACCGTACGTCTGCTTCGAGTGTATGCAGTCACCTGCTTCTTGCAGGGAGGAGAGACTAACTGACATGGTACCATACCACGACGTCACCTATGCGCTATAGTGCACCACAGCGCCATCGTGCGGTCAGTCTCAGAACTTAATGACTGTACTACGTATATCTCAATATTGTAATAATGTACTCACTACATGTTCACATTAACTCTTTCCTGCTCATTGCAGAAGGCACGCCCATGTATCCTTGCTGGACAGCAAACGGACATTGGTAACACAACGCGGCAGCATTCAGACCTCAGTTATTTGCCTAAAAGCGCACATATGAGAGTTAGGACGCTAATGGCATCTGTTAGTGAACTTGAGAACCACGACGAATAAGTGATTACGCGTTGCTTTATTGTGACGGTAATGCCAAACCATTAAACAGGATGGCGCGTGTGATGCATAATATGTAGGGTTCGAATTTCTAGGCAGTAGATTGCAAACTAATTTAGCAAGTGGGAAGCATCGGCTGGCCCGGTATTCCGATGTGTACCTGGAGTAACATAAATTGTAGGGGTCCTAATAGGCCGTACCCCTAACGTTTATGGAAATCTCACAGCAGAGCCATTGTGCGGTTGGAGTATACTTGTTACTGGCCTGAGTAAGATTGCATTCTAACCTATTACTGTCTATCAATAAGGTCTCTAATGCATCACTATGCCTCAATTAAAAAGAAAAATGTAGTGCAAAAAGTAAATCACTACTACAGGGAAAAATACTCTTCATTACAGTTTATTTCCATAACTTGATATTGTTAATTGAAAGTCTATGTGCCAAGTCTAGTGAGATAAAATGCTTGTATCTAATGTATCAAATCCATTCGTAAGTCACGGAATCATCTGAATGAAACAGAATGCTCGCCCCTTATCGTAGCATCATTGCATCGGCGCAGCCGTACTGGGCAAGGCGGGTGACGCCATTTCAGCGTCGGACTACTAAGGCCACCGTTTTGGGTGCATATCACTTGAACGGAGGGAGTTATCTCAAAGATTCTTTCCCCTTCGTGATTACATTGATGAGTTCAATCTATGTTCGATAATTTCATAGATCGACGGTCGCTTTCAGCAGAGTCAAATTTCATGCGGGATGAGTAACAGTTGAGGGGTGTTGATTATTGTTTTGAGAGTGCACCGACAGCGTAAATCATAACCAATAACCTACTGAGAGCAGCACAATGTTAGCTAGCCTTTACCACAAATGAGTCAGTTTAAGAAGCCAGTAAATAAAGAAACATGAACAATTCCCTCAAACACCACACAAAGAAAATAACAACAGACAAGGAATTACCTAAAGTAGGTGAAGGGGTATCACAAACAATCCTTGTAAAGAAAAAAATTAAAAGCTCGCACATGGTATCAAATTGCTAAGAGTAAAGAAAGAACAACAGCTATTTCTTTAAGAAGGATATAATAATTTTAATTTTGAATTTCATCAGTAGAATTATTTCTTTAACAGAGAAAACCTTAAGCATAAATAATATAACCTGTCACGAAGACAGATGAAAGAAACTCAAATGAGAGAAGAAAAATTCCTAAGGTCAAGTAAAGGGTAGGATACCGTGACCAATCTCCACGCGGATGCAAGGCATTATCGACAAGATGCAGGAAATATAGTTCTTATTCTTTATTTTAACCCTCGTCAACAAAACAACAACCATCACTAACGCTACTAAGTAGGCATTGTAATTAACAAATCTGATCCACTTGCGAAAACTCCGTGAGGAAAAGTATGCACTTTATCAAGGCATAGAGCTTTTACTACATGAAGATGAAAATGAATTAATACATTGATTACAGTAATTTACCTGATACGACAGACCTCAGAAAAATATTCCTTCTTCTTATTCTTATTTTGCTACCGCTTCTACCCACATCTGCAGGGTCGCGAGTCCGAACTGCGTCGAACATATGGATTTGGTCCTGTTTTTAGACCAGATGCCCTTCCTGACGCAAACCCTATATGGAGGGATGTAATCACTATTGCGTATTACCTCAGAAAAATGCTATATGAAGGCATAAAACTGTCTATAATGAACATTAACTAGCCCACTTTGCAAAAAATGGCTATGTTTAAAAAGAAATTCGTAATGTCCTGTTGTCTTCCGCACTGCACTCTGCGGTTCGCTGCTTCATCACGAAGACGACGAAGGAACAGTAAGTTCATTCCGTGAGGAAGAGTAATTAAATTAATATTTTAAAGGTAAAAGGAGAGAAATCTTGTACCTTGAAGGTACCTTCCGAGTTGCACCAAAAATGGCGTTAAGTTACTCAGTTAATGTAATTATCAATGTTGTTAAGTGATTTCATTCTATTTTTCTTAGCTTGGCCGGACATATTAATGATTTAATCGATCTTGCTTAGTTGTTAATTAATTTGTTTTTAAGATGAGTATTTTATATTCTTACAAGGAAGGTTTCCTCTGTTAAAGAAATAATTCCACATGTGAGCTAGAGTTGATCCGCAGGAGACAAGTTAATGAAGTAAAACACTATGTCAGGAGTGGGATTCGAACCCACGCCCTCAGAGAGGACCAGAATTCACACCACGCTGCTTTGCAGAGAAGGATATCTCCTTGAGTCTGGCGCCGTAGACCGCTCGGCCATCCTGACACTCCGCAGCGTATCCGGCAGAATATAGATTTGGTTCATTGGCACCCTGAACTCTGTACATACTGGTGCCCCATCTTAATACATTGCTCCTTTTCTTTTATCTAGACCACGGCCTCTCAAACGCCCAAAATCTCACGCGTTCAAACTGAGGCTCCGAGTTCCTGTGCACCGTGCAACGGTCCCACTCGGATCGGCTCGGACCAATGCGTCGTCTCTGGGCTACTCGGCTAAGCTCGGCTCGGATTTGGAGCGCTACGGTGCATCTGAGGAAGAGGGAGATAGGCGGAGCGAGCGAGACAGGCGTGGGGAAAGAGAAAGACAGCGCTATTGCTTCAAATCAAGGAGTGGGGGTCTGCACTCTGGCCAACAAAGCGAAGTCTTATTTTGCACCGTGCACCGCGCAATGCACTGGTGCATGCACCCTGAGAAGCCCTGATTTCTAGACATTATGTGAAACGATAATTATGTCAATTTTCCAAACAAACAGCTCAGTTTAATATAATAAGTAAGGGTGGTGATTTATCGCTATTACGATGTAGTAAGCAGTTTGACCTATGCCGATGACTTGGTCTTAATGGCACATTGTGCGGAAAGCAGGCCCAAGGTCCAATGTGCACGATATGAACATTAGAATTTTCATAATTAAAGTGATGTCAATAGGGAAGAAACCTTAGAAAACTGAATGTCAGGTTGGGAATACGAAGCTAGAAGAGTGGATCATTTCAAGCATTTAGGATGTCTGTTCTTTCAAGATTTTTTTAAAAAAATTCGTGTGGCTATTTCTAACCAAGTGCAGCCCTTGTAAGGCAGACCCTCCAATGAGGTGGGCGGCACCTGCCATGTGTAGGCAACTGCGTGTTATTGTGGTGGAGGATAAGGTTATGTGTGGTGTGTGTGTTGCAGAAATGTTAGGGACACCACAAACACCCTGCCCCCAGCCACTGGAATTAGCCAAGGAAGGTTAACATCCCAGACCCGGCCGGGAATCGAACCCGGGTCCCTCTGAACCGAAAGCCAGTACGCTGACCATTCAGCCAACGAGTCGGACTTTCAATATGGTAGTATAGTAAGTGAGATTGAATCAAGGTGCAGTAAAGCTAATGCAGTGAGCTCGCAGTTGCGATCAACAGTATTCTGTAAGAAGGTAGTCTGCTCCCGGACGGAACTACCTTTTCATCGGTTTGTTTTCAGACCAACTTTACTGTAGGAGATGGAAGCTGGTGGACTCCGGATATCTTATTCATATATTAGAAATATCGGGCCCGCCCTCTGTGGTTAGTGGTTACTGTGATTAGCTGCCATCCCCGGAGGCCCGGGCAGTGTCCTGGAGCGTGAGACTTTGGGTCGTGGGGAGATAACTGGGGAGGAGGACCAGTATCTCGCCCAGGCGTCTTCACCTGCTAAGCTGAACATTGGTGTTGGGGGAGGAGATATAGGGAGATTGGAAGGGATAGGAAAGGAACAGGGAAGGAAGCGGCCGTGGCCGTAAGTGGGAAACCACGGAAAACGACTTCGAGGATGGCTGAGGCGAGAATCGAATATCCCTCCCTCCAGTTGACCTTGCGAGGCTGAGTGGAACCCGTTTCGGCCTTCGTACCACCTTTTAAATTTCGTGGCAGAGCCGGGAATCGAACCTAATCACACTAACCGCTACACGACCGAGACGGACACGTTATAACATACTATAATTATGAAGTAGTCCTCATTAGCTTTTTTCTCCTCACTGATCCACCTAGGGGTGCGATGTTGCGCAATACGCTGGCACTGGTGTTGCGCCAGCTGGATTGTTTACTCTACAGAGCGATTTGGCAGCAAGGTTCGTGTCCCGTAGCATTCGGGAGATGGTGGGTCCGAATCCCACAGTCGGCATCCCTGAATATAGTTTTCAGATATCTTCCCAATCGTTCCCCTTTCCCATGTTTCCGTCGCTGAAAATCTTCGATTTGTTAGTGTGATGTTAAACTAGTAGCAAAAAGAAACAACAACAAAAGAACAACAACTTAAATCTCCCTTACGTCAATCTCCGACGATGTCAACGGCCTTCGCAGAATTGTAATTATAGTCTATCATTATTATTATTATTATTATTATTATTATTATTATTATTATTATTATTATTATTATTATTATTATTAGTTCCGACTCCAGGGCTAAATGGTTAGCGCGCTGGCCTTTGGTCACAGAAGTCCCGGGTTCGATTCCCGGCAGGTTCGGGAATTTTAACCGTCATTGGTTAATTTCCTTGGCACGGGGGCTGGGTATATGTTTTGTCTTCATCATCATTTCATCTTCATCACGACGCACTGGTCGCCTACGGGCGTCAAATCAAAAGACCTGCACCTGGCGAGTCGAACCCATCCTGGGATCTCCCGGCTCTAAAAGCCGTACGCCATTTCATTTTATTATTATTATTATTATTATTATTATTATTATTATTATTATTATTATTATTATTTATATCCTTATCTGTTTACATTCCAGGGTTGGTTTTCCCCTCGGACTCAGCGAGGGATCCCACCTCTACCGCCTCAAGGACAGTGTCCTGTAACCTGAGACTTTGGGTCGGGGATACAACTGGTGAGGAGGACCAGTACCTCTGCCAGGCGGCCTCATCTGTTACACTGAACAGCGTGAGACTTTGGGTCTGGCATACTACTAGTGAGGAGGACCAGTACCTCGCACAGGCGGCCTTATCTGCTATGCTGAACAGGGGCCTGGTGTGGGGGATGGGATGATTGGAGGGGATGGACAAGGAAGAGGGAAGGAAGCGGCCATGGCCATAAGTTAGTACTACCCCGGTATTTGCCCGGAGGAGAAGTGGAAAACCACGGGAAACCATTTCGAGGATGGCTGAGGTGGGAAAAGAACCCACCTCTACTCAGTTGACCTTTCGAAGCTTAGAGGACCCCGTTCCAGCCCTCGTACACTTTTCAAATTTCGTGGCAGAGCCAAGAATCAAACCCGGACCTCCGGGGGTAGCAGCTAATCACGATAACCACTACACCACAGAGGCCTATGATTATTATTATTACATCTTATTATTCTGTTTCTGTTTACCCTCCAGGGCCGGTTTTTCCCAAGATTGCGGGTTCGGAGGCCGGCAGAGGGAGCAAAGTTTTACTGTAAAAAGGATAATATTTTGTGTGATTTTACCATAAGGTACTTTTCATGCACTGTTCTGGACAGCAATGTCTTAATTTGCCTGAATGCTCAATAAATTCTGTAATCATTAATTTTATTTTCAGAAAGTTTACAATCAAAATACCAATGAATGGTGCAAAACCTTTCGCACTCATGCCATCCATCCAGTCTGAAAACTTTACATATGGATTTGTAAACACACATGCTGAAGTGAGCAGATTTCAACATCTTGGAGACAGCATGACTTGTAAACTGGTTTATTTCATGTTACATTCTAAATCAACGGTAGGCATATCCTAAATAATTCCGGTAATTTTCTTCTCAAGGGCAGTGTCCTGGAGCTTCAGACTCTGGGTTGGGGGATACAACTGGGAAGGATGACCAGTACCACGCGCAGGCGGCCTCAACTGCTATGCTGTACAGGGGCCTTGTGGGGGATGGGAAGATTGCAAGGGATAGACAAGGAAGAGGGAAGGAAGCGGCCGTGGCCTTAAGTTAGGTACCATCCCGGAATTTGCCTGGAGGATAAGTGGGAAACCACGGAAAAGCACTTCCAGGATGGCTGAGGTGGGAATCGAACCCACCTCTACTCATTTGACCTCCCGAGGCTGAGTGGACCCCGTTCCAGCCCTCGCACCACTTTTCAAAATTTCGTGGCAGAGCGGGGAATCGAACCTGAGCCTTCGGGTGTGGCAGCTAATCACACTAACCACTACACCACAGAGGAGGACTGTTATTATTACAATTGTACTTTAATTTTTCTTGAATGATTTATGGGATGTATAATCAACATTAATGAATTAATGCCCATTTTCAGGTATTTAATCCTAAATTAGTTATGACACACTGAAGAACCTAACAGTTACAAACTGAGTTGACACAGACCAGTGCACATATAGCTTCGTGTAAGAGCTGAGAATACTGTTGATCACAGCTGTGATCTCGCTGAACTATATTTGCTGTTCCTTGAGACATTCTCACTTACTATACTACGATCCTGAAAGAATACAGATCCTGAAAATCCATTCGACCGAGTCAGGAATGGAATGAATGAGGCCCCATCTAGGGGCGAGGATAGGAATTATGCCGGCTTCCGAAGCCTGTCGCACTCCCCTGGGGCAATGATTAATGAATGACAGATGACATGAAATGAAATGATATTAGAGAGCGTTGCTGGAATTAATTATGACAGGGGAACCGGAGTACCCGGTGAAAATCCTGTCCCATCTCTGTTTTGTCCAGCACAATTCTCACTTTTATTGACCGGGATTTGAACCACGGAACCAAGCTGTGAGAGGCTGCCGCCTGAGCCACGGAGGCTCTTTAATACAGATCCTAAATACTTGAAATGATCTACCCGTTCCAGCTTCGTATTCCTAAACTGACATTTAGTTCTCTTAGGTTTCTTATCTAATGACATCACTTTAGCCTTGGAAAGGCTAATATTTGTATCATACCTATAGCATCAATTTTCAAGTTCACTGAAGAATTTCGGCAAAATATGCCATTAAGACCAGGTCGTCGGCGTAGGCGAGAAATCACCCTCTTTGTCTGGTGAATTGACACAATTATCGTTTCACGTATTTCCCAGATAAAAGAAAACCAGTCATATTATTCTAAGATGTGGCACCGGTATTTACACTCTTCAAAGTGCAAGGTCCTGCCATGGGTACTGACTGTGTGTCAGTATGGCCGAGCGGTCTCAGGCGCCAGACTCAAGGTAGTATCCTTCTCTGCTAAGAAGCGTCGAGTGAATACTGGTCCTCTCTGAGGGCGTGGGTTCGAATCCTACTCCTGACACAATTTTATCCTTCACTAACTTGTAACGTGCAGATGGCCTCCAGCATAGTCTGGCTACATGGCTAAATGGTTAGCGTGGTGGCTTTTGGTAACAGGGGTCCCGGGTTCGATTCCCGGCAGGCTTGGGAATTTTAACCATTATTGGTTAATTTCGCTGACACGGGGGCTGGGTGTGTGTGTCGTCTTCATCATCATTTCATCCTCATCACGACGCGCAGGACACCTACGGGAGTCAAATCAAAAGACCTGTCCCTAGCGAGTCGAACATGCCCTCGGACACTCCCGGCACTAAAAGCCATACGCCATTTTATTTCATTTCTACTACACTATAAAATTCAATATCCATGCACATCTACTCTCACCAAGGGCGCTAATTTCAAGAACACGTTAGGGGTGCCAGGCAAACCCGGATTCTATATACATTCTTAACTTTTTCAGTCCTTAGCAGAAGGTCATTGGCGTCATCCCAATAATCTTGTTAATAGGAAACACCCCGATAATTAAACAGACTTGAATACTGTTTTGATTTGACAACGTCTTCACCAGAAGGTGTGTGCACACGCATGCATAGAAATGGTGTTCCGACATAAACAATGCATGGCGTCCCCTCACCTCCTCGCTTAGTGTATTGCTGCAGGTAGACAGGCCGCAACAGCTTTTTGCTGTGGTTGCAATGGGCACAGCGGCGGATGTATAGTAATACACTGTGCCTTCAGCACTACCCCTTCACTCTCTACCCGCCTTTGCATTATTAATGAAAATGAAAATCCACAGCCTCTTTCCACTTATTCGACCGGCTCAGGAATGGAATGAATGAAGCTCCCATCTAGCGGCGAGGATAGGAAATGTGCCGGCTGCCAAAGCCTGTCGCACTCCTCTGGGACAATGATTAATGACTGACAGGTGAAATGATATTGGCGAGAGTTTCTGGAATAAAATATGACAGGAAAGGCCACTTCCTTGCGACTCCTAGGGCTTTCCTATCTCATCGTCGCCATACGACCTATCTGTATCGGTGCGACATAAAAACAAAATGTAGGAAAAAAAAAAGAAACGAGGTACTAATTTAGACTAGACCGACCCGGCGAAGTAACATATTAATCTCCTTCCGTGATCGTTGACGTGCATGGATGGTAGTCAATATATATCAATGTAGGCTACTTGCTGTAGTCAGTAAAGGAAGGGGTCAACAACGAACACGTGTCGGATGGAGTTGATATGCGTGTGACTAATTATGAAGCCAAAATTGATGTCAGGAACGGGATTCGAATCCACGCTCTCACAGAGGATCAGAAATCACGGCACTTCTACCCAGCAGACAAGTCTATTTTCTCGAGTCTGGCGCCTTAGACCGATCGGCCATCCTGACGTACGTCAGGTACATGGCAGGGCTTAGGTGTGGTCGTTGACGCTCTGCAAAAAGGGAATTTGGAAGCCCTTTTCTAAACGTCTGCCCATTCTTTTATTAAACAAATTCGGTAAGCAATAACTGTGTCAATTCGCCAAACAAAATCTCTATTTAATAATAATAATAATAATAATAATAATAATAATAATAATAATAATAATAATAATAATAATAATAATAATAATACAGCCCATTCCCGAAAACTTGGCACTAGATAACCCGGCAGTCCGGATAACTCGGCCGCACCCTGGCAAGGTGAAAAAAAACAACTCTGCGCGCAGTTCCTGGATGTGCAGAAGCCGATGAAAATGACGTCGAACAGTGGTTCCAGAATGATACCAAGCAAGACATTATGCCCGATGCAAAAGTTATTGCTGCTATCACATTTCATTAAAAAATGCTGGAAAATGAAGACGTTGACGTTGAAGACTCTACCGTACAAGCTCCGAAAGTATCACATAGTGAGGGACTAAAAGCTGTCGAAACTGCCATTCAGTATCTTGAATCCGGTGCGTCGGTAATAGACTTACTGCTCCTTCGTCGTCTTCGTGATGAAGCAGCGAACCGCAGAGTGCAGTGCGGAAGACAACAGGACATTACGAATTTCTTTTTAAACATAGCCATTTTTTGCAAAGTCGGCTAGTTAATTTTCATTATAGACAGTTTTATGCCTTCATAAAGCATTTTTCTGAGGTAACACGCAATAGTGATTACATCCCTCCATATAGGGTTTGCGTCAGGACGGGCATCTGGCCTAAAAACAGGACCAAATCCATATGTGCGACGCAGTTCGGACCCGCGACCCTGCAGATGTGGGTAGAAGCGGTAGCAAAAGAAGAATAAGAAGGAATATTTTTCTGAGGTCTGTCGTATCAGGTAAATTACTGTACTCAGTGTATTAATTAATTTTCATCTTCATGTAGTAAAAGCTCTATGCCTTGATAAAATACATACTTTTCTTTTGTTTAAGAGTATTTGGGAAGTTTATTCTCTGTTGTATTCTCAAGCAAACAATACATACCAGAACAGTACGGTATTTTCTGAGGAAATGTACTTATTCTTTTTTAACCCCTTTCACGATAACCCGACATTTTCACAAACTCGGTCCACATTAGGCTGAGTTTTTGGGAGTCTACTGTAATAACAAATAATTTTCTTCTTAATCTGTTTACCCTCCAGGGTTGGTTTTTCCCTCGAACTCATTGAGGTATCCCACGTCTACCACCTCAAGGGCAAGGTTAATTTGCAAGTGAGGACAATTACTTACTCAGTGTATTCCTTGCGTATTTTTTTCTCTCGGTGTATTATATGACATTGTCTTTTTTTTTCGTAGTTGCTTTACGTCGCCCCGACACAGATAGGTCTTATGGCGCCGATGGGACAGGGAAGGGCTAGGAGTGGGAAGGAAGCGGCCGTGGCCTTAATTATGGTACAGCCCCAGCATTTGCCTGGTGTGAAAATGGGAAACCACGGAAAACCATTTTCAGGGCTGCCGACAGTGGGGTTCGAACCTACTATCTCCCGAATACTGGATACTGGCCGCACTTAAGCGACTGCAGCTATCGAGCTCGGCATATGACATTGTAAGGTTGTGGTACGTACAATTAGAAAGGAAGGGGGGCGGGCTGATAATGGCCACCAAGGTGGCTGTCGTTCGAATTCCAACCAGTGTATGTTGGGGTTTGTGAAATTAAAAGTCACGTCTTTGTGGTTCGGATTCGACGTCGAACTGGATGTCCGGTGTTCCAGTTCGTGTAAACGTTGAATTTTTTCGGCTGATATGACTGCAACGAAGTAAATATTTTGCTATAAATAAGCCATCTATACTTAATTCGATTATCACTTCGTACTGGAGGTTAACATAAAAATGATACAAAATATTCATTTTAACGCATCTCTCCGTGGTCATATAAAACACCCCTAGTGGTGATCCTGGCAGCAATCACTGTCCAGCTCACTGATGGTGTTGTGATCGTTAAGAGAATTCATTCCCCCCTTCGTGATTGTTGACACGCCAGCAAGGAGGGAGAGCGGTCGACAGTTGATAACTGTGCTCCCCTCGACAGTAGCAGGTTAAGAAACTGTTTATTCTCTTATTATTTGACTACTGCTTCCCAACAGAGTGTACTTAGTATAAAGTTTTTATGCTCATTATGGACTGTTATTCCCGTTAACAAGCCTCTGTGCATGAAGTTACAATTTCCATTCAGAGTTGGAACATCTAACGTCATGCGTCTCACATGCGTCTCGACGTCCTTAATGACAGTTATGACCGGGCGAGTTGGCCGTGCGCGTAGAGGCACGCGGCTGTGAGCTTGCATCCGGGAGATAGTAGGTTCGAATCCCACTATCGGCAGCCCTGAAGATGGTTTTCCGTGGTTTCCCATTTTCACACCAGGCAAATGCTGGGGCTGTACCTTAATTAAGGCCACGGCCGCTTCCTTCCAACTCCTAGGCCTTTCCTATCCCATCGTCGCCATAAGACCTATCTGTGTCGGTGCGACGTAAAGCCCCTAGCAACAAACAACAATGACAGTTATGTTGTGAAATCCACTTTTAACACAAATACGTCTGTAAATGTGGTCCAGTACTAGGCTGTCCTCTTAACAGTCAACCAACATTTTCTCAGATGAGTTTTTCACGCCTATAATTTATAAACGATACGGCATCTTCCAATTAAATAAAGCGGTGTTGTCCGCCTCTGTGCTGTAGTGTTTAGTGTAATTAGCTTCCACCCCCGGAGGCCAGTGTTCGATTCCAGGCTCTGCCACGAAATTTGGAAAGTATTACGAGGACTGGAACGAGATTCACTCAGCCTCGAGAGGTCATTTGAGTAGAGCGGGTTTTGATTCGCACTTCAGCCATTCTCGAAGGCAAATGCCGGGATGATACCTAACTTAAGAACTCGGCTGCTTCCTTCCCTCTTCCTTGCCTAAACCTTCCAATCTTCCCATCTCCCACAAGGCTCTTGTTCAGCATCTTTTTCTCCTTCTTCGTTTTGCCTCCTGAGTGAGGCGTCGTGACTATCATAATATTCAGCCCTCTAGCCGATGAACCATACTCCGCCATTCTTCCCTACCTAAAGCTTTCAATGTGGTTACTCTGAGAGAACACTGTAGGGGGCCGTTTACCATGTCAATCCATCGCGTTGGTATTCGTCCTCGTTGTCTGGTTCCTTGGACTTTGCCATCAACAATCAGCTTTTGAAGACTACCATCTCGGCGCATTATATGTTCAAAGTAGCGTACAATCCGCTGAGAGACCTTAAACGATAGACGAACTTTTATCTGAAGTTGGTTCAGGATTGATGTGTTCGTGCGATGAGCATAGCAGGTGAAAAAATGAAATGGCGTATGGATTTTTAGTGCCGGGAGTGCACGAGGACAAGCTCGACTCGCCAGATGCAGGTCTTTGGATTTGATTCCTGTAGGCGACCTGCGCGTCGTGATGAGGATGAAATGATGGTGAAGACGACACATACACCAAGCCCCCTTGTCAGCGAAATTAACCAATTATGGTTAAAATTCCCGACCCTGCCGGGAATCGGACCCGGGACCCCTGTGACCAAAGGCCAGCACGCTAACCATTTAGCCATAACAGGTGAGGACGTCTGGGAGAGGTACTGGTCCTTCTCCCCAGTTGTATCGACGACCAAATATATCACGCTCCAGGACACTGCCCTGAAGTGATATAGGCGGAATCCCTCGCTGGGTCTGGGGGAGAAACCAAACCTGGAGGGTAAACAGATCAAGAAGAAGAAGAAGAAGAAGAAGAAGAAACCTTGAGCTGGTGTGGATGACGTCAAAGAATAGTAACTTCTCAGTAATCACAAAAACCTCCTTACAGGGATATTGTAATAAATATGGCTGTAATTTTAAAAGGATCCAAATGCAACGGAGGAAGCACCTGCCAACAAACTAAGGGAAAAACATTGGTCGTAAACCCAATAATTCCTCTCAATCATTTATTTTTTATATTTATAAAAGCCATTGATTTATAATGTTTCTGATTTGATTTATAATGGTTGTAATATCTTCGTCACCAGAATAGTCTGCGAGTGTCGGTGCGACGTAAAGCAACTAGAATAGTCTGGGATAGTTGCTTGAAGCAAGTTTTTACTTTCTACACGTAAGGGTTGTTAAGTACCCTGTATTAAAAGCCATTTTTCATAGCCATGTAAACTATCAATAATAACCTGAATAAGCAAAGCAATTGATCTCCGTATAGGCCATGAAGACCCCTGGAGGGGTAGAACGTTAAAGCTTCCATTATACGTAACCACGGCACTTGATGGGGTAGAGTGGTTAGCTCTACGTCCGGCCACCTTTACCTCCAGGAATTGACCTCGTACTCATTTTTGGTGTAGGATGAGTGAACCTCAGGGCCATGTACACCTACGAAAATGGAAATTTCGTTTCTTAAATTTTTCAACTTCCTAACCGGAAATCGAACCCACGTCCTTCCAGGCGAACCGATGACGCCTTTACCGCCTCGACCAGGCAGCTCCTATAATAATAATATTAATAATATTAATAACAACCTGCTTTCCAGTCAATGACCGGGTCAGGGATATAATGAATGAAGCAGATATAGACTATTAGTACGATGGGGTCGCTACTCCCAAAGTGATTGTATTAATGAGTGATATATGCTATGAAATGAGAATGGAGAGTGTTGCTGGAATGAAAGATGACAGGGAAAACCGGAGTACCGGGAGAAAAACCTGTCCCGCCTCCGCTTTGTCCAGCACAAATCTCACATGGAGTGACCGGGATTTGAACCGCGGTATGCAGCGGTGAGAGGCCGACGCGCTGCCGTCTGAGCCACGGAGGCTCCAATAATAATAACATGACATGATTTTTATGTCTAACATTATGGATAGGCATATATAGAATGTAATTTCACTGTTAACTCAAAATGGCCGAAAAAGTGACTTAAGTTGTTTCTGAAATAATTGACTCAATAGGGTTATTCCTCTATTCACTTTAGTTGTCCTGATCCTTTGTCACCATCGGTGATTATCGGGCGGCTTTATTTATAAATTTATTGCATATATGGCCAGAATGGAAAACCTGTTTCAGGGCTGTCGACAGGGAGATTAGAACCTAGTATCTACAGAATGCAAGATGACATCTTGGCGATGGTTGTGATTATTGTTTTAAGAGGAAGTACAATTAGGCAACCATCCTCTATATAACACTAATCAGAGGAAAAATGGAAGGGATCCGACAAGGGCCACTAAGGGCGTGAAAATGAAATTCACCCTATGCCTCGAATGCTCTAATACCGTCGGGGTCGGAAAAGAACAAGAGTTGACCAAGGGAGGTCGGACAGGATAGATGAAAGTGACATTGGCACAAGTAAGTGGAAGCAATGCCAGGACTCAGCTAATGACCCCGTTGGTACCAACCGACCCTCTGCCCTTGGGGCTTCTTTTACGACAGGCAGAGGATACCGTGGGTATTATTCTACAGGGGAGAGATAACTGCGTGACCCAAAACACGCAGCCCCTCCCTCGGTAATTTCGAAATTATTATGAGGGTTTCACTTCTTTGTTTGAAGACTTACACAGCTTGCTCGCTATATGGTGAACCTTGTACTTCCCACCCTATATTCAAGTATGGGTTAGATTTGGTCATTCAACTTAACTTTTATTGCCCCCCTCCCCCCCACCCGTTCGTAGAAGGGAGAAATTCCACCCTGAGGTATACGATATCAGATCTGATATCCTCACGACTCGCTCAGAGTATATGCTCTATTATTCTCTGTATTCGTTTGCGTTTCCGTGAGTCTTTATCTGCAAAGCATCTCATGTATATTTATGGACGTGTGGGGTCGGGTCGAGTCGAGCTGGGTCACGAACGTTTAATGCAAATCTTTCTTAGTAGTTTTAGCTGCAGTCAAAGAAGAATGCGCTACTTAAAACTTTATTCAGATTGCTATTCTGAAAGAGCACCTCATTTACGTAAACTGTTTCCGATGAATAATACCAGCATCAGGCTGATGGTTCAGAGTGGGGTGGGGAAACAATTCATTGATGTGGCTTGAGATAATCTTCAGGGGCCAACAACTTGGTACTCATGAGTGACGATATCAAGAACCTACTATACGATTCAAAAGTATGGCTAATCGAGTTTAAACCTCAGTCGAAGCGTACAGGTAGATCGCTGTCAAACCTTATTATAACTACATTCATTATGCTTTTAGAGAGAGCATACAATATTCTTGGTACCACGGTCATTGTGTTTTTAATAAGAACGGTTGTTGTTTGTGCAACCCTCGTCTCGTTTCCCTACGGGGTTGGGTATGAGGTGAGATGAATCTGTCGTGGCGGGTTTTTATGACGGGACTCCTCATCAGAGGAGTTAATGAGATGAAATGAATGATGTGATATATGATAGTAGGGAGCCGGTGAAACTCGGTGCCGGCACATATCCTACTCCTCTCGAATAGCACAAAGAAGTCTGCTCAAGGCTTAACGTCGCAATCCGACGGACGAATCACCATCAACAGCGTCATATGCTCTCACTCCATATGAAGTCCGACTCGTTGGCTGAATGGTCAGCGTACTGGCCTTCGGTTCAGAGGGTCCAAGGTTCGATTCCCGGCCGGGTCAAGGATTTTAACCTTCATTGGTTAATTCCAATGGCCCGGAGGCTGGGTGTTTGTGCTGTCCCTAACATCCCTGCAACTCACACACCGCACATAACACTATCCTCCACCACAATAACACGCAGTTACCTGCACATGGCAGATGCCGCCCACCCTCATCCGAGGGTCTGCTTTACAAGGGCTGCACTCGGCTAGAAATAGCCACACGAAATTAAAAATGAACTCCATATGAGCACTGCGGAGAGGTTTGGAATTTAATCCAGGCTTTTGGCACGCAATCTAGTGATTAGAAATTGTATACCACCACTTCCCTTACCCCACCGGCCAACATTCTGATGGTGAAATGTTTTTCGACCAACGGGACTCGAAGCGGCTAACCTCGGTGTCAGACCGTTTAGACTTCAGCTCCTTAATGATCATGGTGTCCAGGCGGGCAAAATAAGAACGGTAAAAGAACGCATTTATTGAGCTACGGACAAACGTCGGATTTAATACTTGTTATAAATTACAATTGATCAAAGGCTGATAAATATCAAAATAACTAAGGCTTATCACACCGTATCTAATGAAGCTCTCTGTGCGATAATAGGATAATTCCCATTAACATTCAAATAGAGAAAGCGGTGGTAGGCCTATTCTACGATTTGATTAAAGATAATAGGAGAGAAGACCACTTAGCTGACCTGCGCAATGGTCTCATCCAGCTAACATTGTTAGAAATAATTATCAAAAATATGAGCGGATGAATTTGCTCTAATGGAAGGGAGAGTGAGCATGGAGTAGGCTGTGGAATTGCCATGTACAATGGAAATAACTTCATTCAGCAGCTACAATATAATCTAAACAAACGATGTTCCAGTAAATCAAGCTAGCTGGAGACCTGCGTTCATTTTCACAGAGAGCTCAGTTACAATTGGCACACTTATGAATTACGAAAACCATACATTTCTCATAAAGGAAATTAGAAGGAAAGTGATTGAAATGGGGAAACAGAACTGGATGATTTTCTTCAATTGGGTATAGCGCATGATGAAAATGAGGGGAATGAATTAACGGATCAGCTGGCTAAAGAAGCAATTCAAAGTGGTGTAAGTGAGTGCTACAATAGAATTCCAAAAACTACTATACTGATTATGGGCTGCCTGGCCGAGGGGGCAAAGGCATGCTCGGTTCGCCCGGAAAGACGGGGGTTTGAATACCCGTCAGGAAGTCGTAACATTTCAGAAACGAGAGTTCTACTTCCGGAGGTGCATATGGTCCTGAGGTTCACTCAGCCTACACCAAAAATGAGTACCAGTTTAATTCCTGGGACGGGCGTAGAGTTAACCAGTCTACCGCATCACGTGCCGATGTCACGAATAGTGGAGGCCTTTACCTTCCACCTCTCCAACGGCCTTCATGGCCTGTACGGAGATGACTTTACTTTCACTATACTAAAAGAATTACGTGGGTTTAGTTTTGAGAAATGCAGTCGCTTAAGTGCGGCCAGTATCCAGTAATCGGGAGATAGTGGGTTCGAGCCCCACTGTCGGCAGCCCTGAAGATGGTTTTCCGTGGTTTCCCATTTTCACACCAGGCAAATGCCGGGGCTGTACCTTAATTAAGGCCACGGCCACTTCCTTCCAATTCCTGGGCCTTTCCTATCCCATCGTCGCCATAAGACCTGCCTGTGTCGGTGCGACGTAAAGCAAATAGAAAAAAAAAGTTTTGAGAAAGTAGCAGAATTAATGGGACAATATATCCAATTACGAAATTACAAAATAATTTTTCGTCAGTGTACAAGACAGACTAAAACTGAAAATGTTCATGGCGCCCAAATTTACTGTACACTACTCCATGGCAGTACACACACAGTATACATTACTCTACGGTAGCAGAAACACAGTACTCAATACTCCGCGACAGTACACACATAGTATATATTTTTTTAAAAATATTGACTTATTTTACATGGCGTGGCTCAGGCTATGAAGAATGCTGTTATGCCAAACCACCTTATATGCGCTACATTGCACAAACTACAGAGTATTAAGTTTCCTAATTACATATAATTAATTATAAAATTAAACTTAAATAATAGTTATAAACAAAAGATAGATTTCTGATAGTTACTATAAAGCAAACATTAAATACTAATTTCTTAAGTCTATGTACCTTTTATAACACGTTTTTAAAAATACATTTCTACTAGGCATGTCTCTAATTACGGGAGAGAATTGCAGGAGCGTATGGCTGGAAGTATGAATGAGTTTCCATAACCGATCGTGCGGTAAATTGGGAAGGTCAACAGGGAAGAGGTTTCTGACCTTGTTGGTATATAGTTTAGGGATGACAAGTATTTAAGATCCATTCTCAGATAACTTGGCGTGTCTGTACGGAGGACGTTGTGGACAAGTGAAACAGAGTGAAGGTTTCTTCTCTCCGCCAAATATAACCACGACAGCTGTTCAAGACAGGGTGATATACGACAATACGCGGGCATACGCATGTATTATAGGCCCGCTGATGTTCAGCGCTGAGTGTGGTGTTTAGGTTGTTGTATATTACGTCACCATAATAGAAGATGGGTAGAATTAAGCTTTGAACAAGTAACTTTCCCGTATTTAGTGGAAGGAGATCCCGTAAACTTTTAAGGGTGTGTAAAGGAAAGAATACTCGTTTTCAAATTTTCGTTGTGTGCTCCGTCCAGTTTAAGTACTTATCAAAAATGAGGCCAAGGTTCTTTACAGTTTTGTACACACGTACTACATGGCAATACACGCAGTATTCAGTACTCCGCGGTAGTACACACATACTCCATGAGAGTGCATACAGTATTCGGTACTCCGCGGTAGTACACACACAGTACACACATACTCCATTGCAGTACACATTCACTACTCAGTACTTCACGGTGACAGTCTCTCAGCACTCTGACAATGACGCTGAACCTACACTGAGCTGAAATCTCGGGCAAGCGTAGCTTACGCGCAAGAAGGGTGACGTAATACTACCTTGACAGAGATACAAGATAACAACCTCGTAGCAACTTGGAGAGTTCAGAGTGTCTTGTGCAGGTGGTAATGTAGTCGAATTTATGTCGGCACTTCACAAAATTTAAGGGCATGGAGGGATCACATGTCAGAATTTTTCTTTGTTTCTTTCTGGGTTGGGGTCTTCTATGGACCAACGTGACGATTTCAATGCTTCCTCCTTTCTTGTTCCTTCTTCTTCTTCCTCCAGTACTCCTTCATCTGCTCACTATTCTCCTTTTCCTCTCCTCGGACCACTTTGAGCCTGTTTTCTTTCCCTTCCGATCTTGGAAACCTATTTTCAACACTTTCTTTCTAAATCTCTCTCTCTCCCTGTTGCTGCTTCTTCTCTTACATTGTTTCTTCCCAGACCTTTTTTGACTTGATAAATCCAGGTAGTTGTTGACTTCTTGTTCCAAAAATATGTGAAGGTCTGTTTGGTTATTATTTTCTTCTTGTTTCGTTGAGGCCCCTGGACCACATGGTTCCTAGTTGTGGTGAGCTTTCTTCTTAGCCCAGCATTCCTTCACTTTACAAGTTGTTGTTCTTATTATTCATTCATCGGTACGGCCACCTGCGGGCCACGCTTACACAGCCCTTCTGTCAGACAGAGTGATGCCCTTCTTTGTGAACTCTCGTCAAGGGGTCTTTGGTTTGGAACATGGCCGGACAGCTCTGCACTAAGCCCGAGGAGAGGACCGGTAGCAGTGGCTCTGCTCCTCTGTATTCGGGAGACGGACAAAGACCGGCCACTTCCGTCGGCTGTCCTTAGAATGGTTTTCATGGTTTTCCATTCTCCTGCACTAAACCAAATGCCAGGCCAGCTCCCAGTATAGTCCACAACCGGCAACATCCTCACCTTCACCGCTCCAAATCTCCCGGCCTGAGAAAAGGCGTCACCATCTAAGGGTCCCGCCGTACCCTGAAGGGGTACAGTAGTCGTGGTCTCCTTTCTCCCTTTACTGCCGAGATATTCCGTGGCTTGGCCAGTGGCTTTTCTGGCGCATACTTCACTTCCACAAACATTTTCCTAAATGTTGTTCTGTATCACTTCTTCCTTGACGCCTACTGTGGCTAGGTCCTTGTGCACCTGTGTAAGCCCCAGGCTGTGTTTACCATTTTTATGCGGAAGACGTATTCTGTTATTATTATTATTGTTATTATTATTATTATTATTATTATTATTATTATTATTATTATTATTATTATTATTATTATTATTATTATTATTATTATTATTATTATTATTATTATATACATTACATTTCGCCCTCTAACGAGCACGTAGAATTATTACATAGCATTGGTTTTCTTATTCTTCTTATATTCCAGAAATTTCCTCATCCTTTCACTTTGGGCTTGTCTTCTTTCTTGCGTCCATGCGTTTCTGAGTTTCAAATTCCTTCCTGTTGGGTTCTTGGGAGTGAAGTTATGTGTACTTATTTTCTGCCTGTATGAAGTTGCCAGTGGGTAAATACCGACTTCTGTGAGGTAACTTTGGGTGTCTACCAGCTAGCGTATTTTGGGTTATAGTCGGGTTCCGTTGATGATGTGGAAGATTTTTTTGATCAAGGGAGAGTCGTCCATTCGTGCTATATGACCGTAGAGTTTCATACGTCATTTCCGTGCAGGTCAGGTGAATCGTTCAGTCAGTGAATACAGTTCTTTTGAATTTTTGTGCATCCAGATACCATCTTGAACCTTTGGTCCAAATATTTTCCTCTGCATCTGCCGTTCTTTCTCGATGTCTTTGACGTTAGTAGTTAATGATGACGTCTCCGAATTCTGTAAGAACGACTGTTTGCTAATGAAGTTTGTCTTTGGCGGAAAGCGATTTATTGTTGTACATATTCCAGGTTACATTGTAGGCTTCACGCAATTTTTCTGCATGGGTTTTATTTATATTGTTATTATTAGTAGATTCGAAGACGTTAAGCAATTAACTCAATCAATTCTTCTGTGGGGTTCTTCTTGTTGTTCCTACAGGCTTTCATTCTTTCCGAGAAGGCTTGTTTACATTCTTCCGACCACTTTGTTCTGTACTGTTTTTGTTGTAGTTGCTCTGGTGTAGCCTCCCAGTTGTTTACTTTGTGTCTTAAGATGTCTCTTTCTAGAATGTCTGTTGAACTTATGTTTGCAGTTTTGAGGTTATTTCGATGTTCCTTAAGCCAGGCTGTTGAATTCTTAAGTGATGTTACATAATCTATTATCCTTTTTGTCAATCGATTTTCTGGTAATCTAGTGTGATGGTCGAAGAATATCATTCGTCTTTTCCTAATGTTAATTTCGATGTTTGAGATATGTTCTGTTGTTTTGATTGATTGTAACCTGTAACAGTCTTGGTTGTCTCTTGCTCCTAAGATTTTCCTAATGATTTTCCTCTCTTTTTTGATTTCTTCAAATTCTTCTTTTGTGTTGAATTGCCAGTGTTTCACTTGTATAAAGGACTGTTGGTTTCATGACTGTGTTTTATTGTTGTTATGATTTATTGTTGTTTATTATTATCTATATTACTGTTCATTATTATTGTACCGGGCGGTACACCTCTACGCCGCGAATTCAAATATTGCGCCAGTTGAAACCTCTCTACAGGAGAAACTCTGAACTGTAAAATCTGTATTAAATCAAAGGCTTCTTGGAAGATGTCACTACTGTAAATTTTGAAGTGTTCTGAACTATGTCTATTTCGATTTGTGTTTGTTTGCTCTGTAGCAAGAAGTGTGGACATTCTCTTCTAGATGTCACTACTTAAAAACTATAACCGTGCACCCTGGTGCGAAGTGGACGAAGTGTTTTTGAAGAAATTTTGTATCTATAAGTTTGTTAAATTTCTTTCTTTCATTTTTTGGGTTGGCAATATTGATCTCTGTTTCCGCCAGTTTTAAATTTAGCCAATCCTAAAATTTCTAAATTAATTTTCCACCAATCCTAGATTTTTTCTTCAGTTTTGGCTTGTAATCTTTAGCCGACCAATAAAAGTTTGTAGGCGGGTTGTTATCATTCATGAAAGGTCTCGAATGTTCCACGAGGGTATATAAACTGCTGATTTTCTGGTCTCGGGGCCACTTCAGTAACATCTTTCTCAGTGTGTGAATATATAGCAGGGGGCGGGAAGCGCCTCTTTCTTCAAGCAGCAACTCATCTACAAGGTAATGGCCTGTTAACATCTTCATTTCTTACTAGCTCAGCAGTTTACTCTCGGGGAGGGTTCGAAACCTTTAATGTGTAACCAATCCCTTTAAAATGTAAATTAAATTTTCTGTGTAAAAACTTCATATCTCTTTTACTGTAAAGCGGGGATAGAGAGTGCTTCACCCTCTCGAACTCCCCTTCATTTTGAAAAAGGAGGTGATTACGTTTTCATAACCGTTCTTCTCTTCTTTAATATAGTAAGTTTTCTCATACGTGTCACCTTCCTAGATTGGGATTAGCCCCTGTATTATCGGCCTAGCGCCACATAGCTTTTTTGACACAAACGTTGTGTAGGAGTGCAAGTTATCGCCTCCATTCAATCTTGTATTACGGGCCAGTAATTTAACCTGATGTTTTGTTTTCCTCATGTAAAGGCCCTGTAGGTTGGGTATCAAATACCCCTGTTTCTTAGTGTGCCTTGAGGGCAGTCTGAAATGAAGGTCGTAGCCTTTGATAGGCTAGTAATATTGAGAGCGGTTCTGCTCTTTTCTTTAACATTGTAATTAGGAGCAAGTGCTCCTTGTACGTAGGGGTTTTCTGCCCTGTAGCTTTTGTGATTGTGAGCTGAGAGCTCAAGAGTTAATGAAATCGGGTCGTAGCCCAATATATGTAAAAATCACTTAACTGGTTTTTGGTACAGCGGCTGTATACCTGATTGTCTTTGTTATTTCCCCTAGTGGGAACCGGTTATATATTCTCTAAATTGTGTACCTGATTTAACTTGTTGTTATTTGTTGTATGCTCAAAATTCTATGCTACCATTGTTAAGTTTTGAAAATATAACCTTGTTAAAATTTTAATTCACCTTTCGTGCTTCTGTAGTTGAGACCTATTCCAGCCCGCACCTTCTTTCACCTCTGCAAATCCACAAAACTCCGTAACAATTATCATCAGTAATTATTTAAATCGAGCCCAGTGATAAGCTCCGTTCATCTTCACAAATCTCTAAGTTCACCCTGGGAAGATTTAAGATACTCCCTTACCTCCAGGCCGACTATGCTTTAAGACATTGTAAGTAATTAGCTGATGGATGCAGTGGTTCTTTCACTCGGTCTGTGTACTTATCATGCCGGTGTGGACCATGTTTAGCATACAGATATCCGGCGAGTGTGTTTTATTGCCAAATGGATTCTGGCGCCCAACCAACACCAGTCAGCCATGCGGTTAGCATATACAGCAAGGGAGAATCTCCTCTGCGTTGCCAAAATACGGAGAACGAGTTCGTTTTTTATTCCTTTTGTAGCTTACATGAATTTCTGGATACTGAAGAACTAACAGACGAAAACGCGCAATTTGTAAGCCTTCGTTTCTTTGAAGTTCTGTTTTTTTTTCCGAGCCATACATTCTGCATGAATACGAAATACGATGCAGTAAAATATAATAATAATAATAATAATAATAATAATAATAATAATAATAATAATAATAATAATAATAATAATAATAATAATAATAATAAAAGATACTTTTTCTACCACTTTTACCACATCTGTTGGGTAACGGGTGCGAACTGTGTCGCACATGTGGATTTGGCCCAGTTTTACGGACGGTTGTCCTTCCTGACACAAACCCCTTTTTGGAGGGATGTAATCAATATTGTGTGTTTCTGTGGTGGTTGGTAGTATAGTGTCTTGTCGGAATATGAAGAGGAGAGTGTTGGGACAAACACAAACGCCCAGTCCTCGATCCAGAAGAATTAATCAGACGCGATTAAAATCCCCAACCCGGCCGGGAATCGAACCGGGACCCTCTGAACCGAAGGCCTCAACGCTGGCCATTCAGCTAAGGAGTCGGACAATAATAATAATAATAATAATAATAATAATAATAATAATAATAATAATAATAATAATAATAATAATAATAATCGAGCGAGTTGTCCGTGCGGTTAGGGGCACGCAACTGTGAGCTTGCATCCGGGCGATAGTGGGTTCGAATCCCATTGTCGGAAGCCCTGAAGATGGTTTGCCGTGGTTTCCCATTTTCACACCAGGCAAACGCTGGGGCAATACCTTATTTAAGGCCACGGAGTCTTCCTTCGCACTCTTAGGCCTTTGATATCCCATCGTCGCCACAGGACCTATCTGTGTCTGTGAGACGTAAAGCAAATTTAAAAAAGGAAGATAACATTACTGGCAGACTTCTAAATAAGTCACCTTTACTGTCTAGCCTTCGAAGATAATCTTGTAATTCTGCCCGATAATTGACAAGTACTTCAGTTCGTAGAAAAACTTCGTTAAATAGTGGTATAATCCGGACTCCAAATTTCATATGAAAAGATACGATATAAGGAAGGAGGCAAATCAGGATTCAGCAGTCAATCTTTAGTCATCAATTTTTGAAAAAAATATTCCAAAGTAATAGCAAATATGTGGGCAAAATTGCTCAACCAGCAGGAGTGAATGAGCAAGAAAAAATAAGAAATAAAATAATAATTATGGAGGCGGTCAGTTAGCGCTGTTGTCGATGTGTGGTGTGCATTTGATGGGTATTCAGTTGGGAGTGTTGTTGCTGCTGTGTGGTGTTGAAGTTAGTGTAACAGTGTCGATTTCACCGCTCCAAGGCAAGTTTTTAAAAGTTAATCAGCATTCATGGGTTAAAATCGAGGTTGGCCGTGGCAAAAACGCGTCAGAATATTATCGAGGATTACGTGAAGCCTGTGGCGATAATGCATTAACCAACGTATAGGACGGTTGCACCATGGGGCAAGGTGTTTAGTGCTGGTCGGAGTGAGACTGCGGATGAGACAGGTCAGATTGACATCGTGGGTGGTCTCGTCTCCGTATACCATCGGTGGACTGTCTGGGAATTATTCGTAGAGTTCGGTCTCAGTCATCAAATGGTGTGGCACATACTGACGAAATGTCTTAACATAAGGAAAATTGCCCCACGTTGGGTTCCACATCAACTCACCGACGCGACGTACAGAAATTGCACCGGTTTGCACTGGCTGGTATGCATCTGGACAGATATCGCTAGGAAAGAGACGCATTTCCGTAGTGTATTGTTGCCATTCATTAAAGCGTCAATCGAATGAATGGCGTCACTTAGGTTCGCCACGTCCATAGACATTTCGACAGGAACCCACTCGGGTGAAGCTTATACCGATTGTGGCATTCCACTACCAGGGTGTTATTGTTATGCATGCTGGTTCTGTCAACAATGACTACTATTGCCGATTTCTGGAGCGACGTGTGGGTCCGGCGAAACGATCGCCCTATAATGTTGCATGACATTATCGCAAACAATGTCAAGCTCTTATTGCAACGGTGGCATTGTGAGGTCTGGGACTACTCTCAGTACTCACCAGACTTGGGTCTTTGCGACTTCGACCTTGTTTCCGAAGTTGAAGGTATCTCTCTGAGACCGTCTATTTTTGTATTCCGCACAGTAGTGCGCTCCGTCACTGCCATCAACAGAGAACATTATGCCAGCGGTCTCCAACGGCTTCCTGACATTTGGAAAAGGGTAATAGACTGACTACATTGAAGGAATGTAATGCAATTGTTCTTGTTCGTCCATTAAATTTTGGGCTATATCAATATCGCCACTGCTGTATTTACAGCCCTCGTACATAAAAAATGCAAAATCACCTGGAACAGATACAACAACAAAATAATTAAAAGGACGCAAAATTACGGCACCGCAACACAAACTAGAATCATTTTATGAGTACGAAACTCGGATTCTTGGCGGATAATCACGAATAAAAACATCGAAGAACTTGAGAGAAACATCCTCAGAATAATTTTAGGATGAAAATGCGAAAGTGGAATTTGGATGAAATGAAACCATAGAAAATTTACCAAATCACAAATGAAATCAGGAAATTGTGATTAAATTTTTACGGTCAACTGTAAAAAATAGATTACCATGGTCTAAAGAAGACTATTATAATCCCAACACTACGCTTGGGAAACCACAATAGTTTGCTTGTGGCCTCAAGAAACTCGTATTACGGATGAAACCATTAAGGACAGTATCATATTCCGAACATTTATAAACAAACATAAGTAGAACAGATAAGGAAACTGAAGAAATGAAGAGATGTTGGGAAGATAAAGAAAAAAAGAACAGTATGATAAGTAAATTCTACCACGCTCCCTATTTGGGAAAAACGAATGAGAAGAAACAAATAAACAAGCAATAATAATGTATTCAGTATGCACCACGATATGGAAAGTCGCTAGAGGACGAAAAGTAAGTTACGTTTATGTTTTATTGAACTTGGTGAAGCTGCGTGCCATTGGATATAACGTTTACTCCCATTGTGAAGAATATAAGCGATCAGTTTTTACTCAGTAAAAATCATCCAAGTAGCGACTTCAACCTTGTGTGCGAAATTATTATCTAACCACCAGGAGTAAATCAGCAGGAAAATAATGTTTTCTCCAAGATATACATTTGAAATTATAGTTAATGATAGGGTGAATTACTAGATAGAGGAAGTTTCAGGGGTTTGTACAATGCAACAGTCTCCTTCCATCAATAATCGTTATATGGGAAATTTATGAAACATAAGATGAAAGGATAGAATTCACTTCTTGGAAACTTGTTAACATGTTACTTGTTTATGTTGGCGCACCGTGCCGGTAATATGCTATGAGGGAACTTGAAATGAAATGCAGCGTGTGATGCGGTTTGGGAAGCAATTCTGTCGCAGCCTATACCAGTCCCATTTCCGCCACTTCCGATAAGATCGCACATCGCCTCAGTCTCATGATTTCTATGTAAACGGTTGAACTCAGTCTGGCCATTAACACATCCGCCACTCGGTTATACGCCTTTCTTTGATACCTCCAACTTTAATTGTGTGTCAGTCTGTCTGGATGTTTCTAGTGGTAAAATGTCTAGAGACGTACGTAACACCAAATTCTCCAAATATATGGACTCAGAAACCGCGTTCAGGAAGAAGAACTACAAATTGAATCGGTTATTTGAGAAAGTGCACATGCCCACTACTGCTAATTTTGAGAAGTGGAAGAAACTGCGTACAGCTTCTAATGTTAGGAATTTGTGTGTGTTTTTTATATCAATCATCAGATCTTTTGTAGTAATTATGATCACTTTTGAAAATAAATTTCGAAAATGAGTGATATGGGGACTGAAATTTACTGAACACGTGTGATTTCTCAAATAAATATACTCTTGTTAACATTGATACTTTCACAGCCCGTACTTGTAGACATGATATGGACTTTTGGGCTTATGCCGTGTCAAGAAAACAAGGTGAAACTCTTTACGTTTTTCAGAGAACTTTGCTCCGCGTCTTCAGAAGAAAATCTTGACTGTTCACCAAGAAGTCTTCCACAATAATGAAGGTTTGAATTTAAGGAGCTGTAGTGGTACGCTCGTTCGTCACCAGGTGGCTCGCTGTATGCTGGCACAGCGCTCCAAGCGGGAGCTCACGACAACATCAAGCTCCAATTAAGGTGTTCTATCACACCGTGTGTGTGCGCGTGAAAAACAACAGAGAGGACATCAAACGAATGAGGATCGAATGTGGTAGAAGAAAATAGAAACTAATAAAATAAATGCAACGAAAGACATCAGGATAGACAAGTATGTGAAGAAAACCAGACGATGATAATGATGTGAGACAAGGTGCGAGGGGGTGGGGAGTATAACAGATGTACACACGTTATGGCATTAACAAATGACACACAGCTTGAAATGAACCGACTGGTGATGATGAACGTACGAACTTGGAAAACACCGAAACGAAATAACAATAGAGAAAGGGCAGGGAAGAGAACTAGCTACGTAAGTCCTTAATGGATGGCAATCATGTATTACTTAACTGATAGACAGTGTCCGTGTTGGAATTCTTAGGATTTTTACGTATTTCCACAGCTTCCGGTATAATCCTAGACCCGTATTGTTTAGTGTGGGTAAGAGCTCGAACGTCTTGGAACACGACATCATGATCCGGCGATAGGGCGTGTTCAGCAATTGCTGACTTGTCTGACAGGTTGAGGCGGATATTTCTCTGGTGTTCCTTATTGCAGACCCAATGGACCGGCATGTTTGACCAATGTATACCTTGCCGCAAGTACAGGGAAATTTGTACACTCTAGGGTGTAATGGTCTTTGCTTTTACCTAAACTGTGAGCAGTTTTAATGACGGTGCCAAACACAGTTTTTCTATTATGCTTGCGGAAGACCTTGACAATTCTCTCTGTGATGTTTTGAATGTAAGGCAGGTAGGCAGTTCCCTCCATTTCTTCTTTCTGTGAGCTTTGCTCAGTTGTCTCTCTGGGATGCAGGGCTCTATGAATCTGTACATCCTTGTAACCACTACACCTGAACGTGATTTTGAGCATGTCGATCTCTTCTCGGATATTTGATGGCTAACAAATTCATGTCGCTCTCGTGGTGAGTGTCGTAAGAATGCCCTATTTTTTGCTGGATAATGGCGAGAATCTGGATGGAGATAGCGATTTGTGTGAGTAGGCTTACGATAGACGGTATGTCCTAAGGAGCCGTCCGGTTTCTTTCTTACTAAAACATCCAAGAAAGAAAAGGAAGGCATCCGTCCCACTCCACCTCAAAAGCGAATTCAATTGAAGAATGTTGGTGATTTAAGTGGTAGTGGTTTAAAAATATGTGAACTTTCTCAGGACCTTCTGCCATACCGCAAATGTGTCATCCAAATACCTCCGACAAATTATAGGTTTGACAGGCGCCGAAACAATAGCCTCCATAAAGAAATTATCCACTACGGGCGAGAGTGGACTTCCCATAGCCACCCCATCCGTCTGTTCGTAAAATTGCCCACCTCACAAGAAATAGCTCGAAGTCATGCAGTGGTGAAATAACTTAGTAATGTCCTCAGGGAACATATGCTCAATGAGAGACATGACCGAGTCAGTCTGGACTTTAGTGAACAAGGATTCCACATCGAAACTAATCAGAAGTGCATTGTGTTGAAAATGGTAATGATTGACAACTTATTGACGAAATATAGATAGACCCGAACGTATAATTCACGTCTTATATGTGGCTGAAGCAACTTGCTTAGGTATTTGGCCAAAGCAGACGTAGGAGAACCTATCGCACAAACAATGGGTCTGAGGGGAACGTCGTCTTTATTGATTTTATGGTGTCCATATAATCTAGGTGGCACTGCATCCCCGGGAGTCAGATATTTAGCCTCGTTTTTTGAAATTGAGGATTGCCTTTACAGCTTCACAGTGGCGTTGGACACACGAGTGGTAGGGTCACGTGAGCTCAGTCTGCAAACAGGCTCTGACAACATAGCCGAGATCTTCACCGTTATCAGCTGAGAGAATGGTCAGTTCAGGGTCATCTTTAAGTTCCTTAAGAGCTCTTCTCTCGCCTCTAGTTAAATTACGTGCGGGTAGAGCAGCAGACCTCATAAGTCTCAATACTTCTTTCGTCTTGATAGCACAAAACATAACCAAATGAGGTTATTTAATGTTTACCAATATTTAAGCACTCTACATATCACACTTTAATTATGTAATTAAGTTTAATATATACATTTTCCTTCATACAACAACATTAATATCAAAATTCGGAACATTTTCCAACATGGTCCGTCTTAACAATATCACCTATTAAAGATACTCAGCGGCATCCTCCCTGTTAACATAACGCCAAGAGAATGTCTTGTCATGCCTGTTATTCAAGTTTCTCAGATGATTCCTGCCTATTAACAGTAAGCCAGGTCAACAATTTCAACCCTTGCAATGTGGCGGACATGTAAGTTATTCTCTACCTCTGAAAGATGCGAATACATATAATTTTACATATATGATGCATTGAACATACATTGTCCGAAAATGGGAATATGTGGTTTCTCAAATAACCGATTCAGTTACTGTCTGTATTTTCCTTACAATATCAACAATATATTTTTGTACTTATCAGTTTAATAAAAAGATACATAGTGTCACTTACCTAAAAATTCGCAATAATGTCCCTAAGAGAAAGCGAATAGTGGTAAAAAAGACTTCAATAACTTAAAAATGGGCAAATATAATAATGTTGTGCTATCTCACCTAGAGTTTCTGAAACCATTTGCTATTAAATCCCTCCCCACCAGTAATTAATTTTATTTTACCTCTATCGTTTTACTTCATTTGATGGAGAAGAAGAATATCTTGCCTAGAATTAGTGAATTAAGTTGGTTTTATATGTCTCTCACCAGTATTCATTTTAATTTAGAATTCACGTTTTAATTTCATTTGATTGACAGCAAGCGATATGCTAGATAACTAGTTAAGTCATGCCTTCACACACACTGTGCAGATAGTCCTAATTACATCGAAATGGGAAGGGAACTTTTGTGTAGCACACTTTTGTGTTTGATCCGGCAAGTAGTCAATACAAAATTGGAGCTACTAGTGAACCATTCCAATTACTACGTGCTTGTATTTTCAAGGAAATCATATTAAGTTTTTGCAAGTCTGTCATGGGGAATTCAGAGCTGCGATCTGTGAGATTTTGAAACAAGAGAGTTAGTTTGTATTTGAAAGTATCCTTGGGACTCCCAGTCATTGGAGCAAATTTTATGCGCAGGTTTCAAAGATAGACATAATCTTATGAATATTTTGGAGGTAACAGACATGGAACTAGTGGAATTGGTTGACATTATAAACAGAAGAGGCTAGGTATGTTTTAGAAAACAAGGTGTTAGATGAAACTGCTCGTGACTTCGATGGTGAGCACATTTGGAGAGAATGTGAGAATAGTTAACTGAGAACTTTCATGGAGTGTAAGGGGAATAGGAGAATTGTATCGGGTAAAGTATTTGCAGGTGTTGGAAAAAGCAAAGCAATTATGCCTAGGAGTGAGATGGATGTGAAAGGCTTAATCTGGGCTTAAATCCACATATAGTGTTGTATCCAAGTAACTAGCCAGAGATAATAATAATAATAATAATAATAATAATACTAATACTAATACTAATACTAATACTAATACTAATACTAATACTAATACTAATACTAATACTAATACTAATACTAATACTAATACTAATACTAATACTAATACTAATACTAATACTAATACTAATAATAATACTAATAATACTAATAATATTGATAATAATGATAATAATGGCTGTGTGTGTGTTCAAGAGAAAGTCATCCGTGAATGGTGCAACAAAATGAGAAATGAAGTGGTCAACAATAGAATCGGACATGGTTGCAGGAACACGTACCGTATAATTGACTCTCATGATTTTGCAGATAATCTAGTAGCCTTTCCAACTCGCTAAGGACAGTTGCAAAACAAATAAGGCAACTTAAGACAAGCAGCGAAATCAGGTCTTCAGGTCTCCTTTGAGAAAACTCAGTTTGCGGATAGGAAAGTTTAAATATCTAGGTGAGTGGATAGAATCCAACACATCTAAGAAAGAAGCCTTTATTTTACGCTTGAGTTGCTTGAGAAGCCCCGCGTGGTCAACCAGCCGGATCTTCTCCTACTTCCAGAATAAGTAGACAAAAGTTGCCTGGTTCAGCGAGGTAGAAAAATGTGTATAAGAAGAAGGCATCGCGTATGATGATAATCTGGAGCGCAACCAACTTTAACAGAAACTTCAAGACCACAAGTGTTTCCAAGAAAATCTGAAGTTGAAAACAAGGAAAGTGTGGACCGAAGTAAGAAAGGATCAACACCTGTAACGAATGCGGGAGTACAGGGAAGGTGACACTTGAAATGATGTGGTTCTTAGTAGACCCCGACGACATGAATGAATATTAAAAGTTACTTGTATTGTGACCCGCTAACTACCTTTACGGTCTCTAGAAAAGTCGAGGAATCGGAATTTTGACCCGTAGGAATTCTTTTGTGTGTCAATAATTCTCGAGGCTAGATGACTCGAGTAGATTGAAATTTTATAGGACTGAAATGGTGTCGACCACCGCTTAATAATAATAATAATAATAATAATAATAATAATAATAATAATAATAATAATAATAATAATAATAATAATAATAATAATAATAATAATAATAATAATCTGGGACAAGGCTAGTTAACGCACTCTACATATTGCACATGGAAACTCGGCGGAGAGTGATGCTTTTTTATTCCTGTTTTCTTCTTAGTTCAGGGGAATGCTGATAGGAGCGTCTTTACGTGCTACGAACTGTTGCCAACTGTTACCAAAGTTTCTTGCCGTTTACCTTTCTTCTTGCTATGCGGGCAGTGTGCGCGGTGGTCGTAGAAAGAAGTCCCTCGAAGGGAGGGTGGCCTCCAAGGGGCTACTGTTCTCATGACAGAGATTGTCCTGAATTTGAAATTATAGACTACAGCCACAAACAGAGATTTTCCCAGTGTTTTCATTCTGCGCGAGTTGGTAACGGAAGCTGAGAGTTATGAATTCTCTGATGGCATCACATCGGCCAATTGCAGTGCTAATAGCTCGCCGACTAATGGACAATGGCGCGTTATTAGGTTATAAAAGTAAATATTTTTTTTAAGGTTGGGCAGGTTGAGTCCCGGCATTCATAATTAACACATCTCTCTTCTAAAATCATTTTAAGCTACGATTCGCTTGATGGTGCTTCTTGTTGTTGTTTAAAGGGGCCTAAAATCTTCATCATCGGCCCAAGCTTAGATACATAATACAGTCGAAACCGGTTTCAATCACTTCGAAGTGACCGCTAATTAGCGGTCATTATAGGTGGTAGTCGCACAAACCGGTTTCGTTTTTGCTAAGAATGTGATCTATAAGGTTTAGGATGCACTCTTACATGGTTGAAAAAATGAAAACCTACAACCTGTTTTCCAGTCATTGACCGGGTCAGGGATGAAATGAATGAAGCAGATATAGGCTATTAGTACGATGGGGTCGCCACTCCCAAAGTGATTTATTAATGACTGATAGATGCTATGAAATGAGAATGGAGAGTGTTGCTGGAATGAAAGACGACAGGGAAAACCTGAGTACCCGGAGAAAAGCCTGTCCCGCCTCCGCTTTGTCCAACACAAATCTCACACGAAACGACCGGGATTTGAACCACGGTATCCAGCGGTGAGAGGCCGACGCGCTTCCGTCTGAGCCACGGAGGCTCTCTTACATGGTTAAAACTTCAAAAAACTTCAAAAAACATACGGAAATTAGTACTGTATTTGCAATACAATATTTGTGGATGGAGACGAATAACGTTGCACACGTTCTTGGCTAATAAGCAAGACGTTCTCTCTCTTTCCAAATTGAAGTAACCGTAGAGTGCGATACACCCTGACGTTTGTTTCTCCATTTTGTAATCACCATAATATTGTGTGACTTTTATTTTCAATATTAAAAAATTTCCCTTTATTTTGCGACATCCTCACAGCGATGCTTGCCTGGACTATAAAACCTATTTAAGGCAAGGTTACAAATAATTAATGTACGAGTAATTTATTGCAAATAAAAAGGAATTACAAAAATAATTGAGAGAGTGTAGTATTTGTAGCATTCAGTTTGACGATTACCAGAATAACTACTCGTTAAATACTACTTCCAAAGCACAGAGACATACCTTTATAGATGATTCGTCTCTATTCAAACGGAATTATACAAGTAATATATTATAATTTTATTCTAACTGGAATTAAAATCAAAATTTTGTGTTCCAGTAACCTCAAAAAGGGTTTAATACAGCACTTCACAAAGCCTACATGCTTGAGACCATTTCTTGAAAATAACTATACCCATTCCGGAATACTCGTTTGTAAGAAGGGGAGTTAGAGAATGGAATAAATTACCAAGGAAGATGTTCAATAAATTTCCAATTTCTTTGAAATCATTCAAGAAAAGGCTAAGAAAACAACAGATAGGGGATCTGCTACCTGGGCGACTGCCCTAAATGCAGATCAGCAGTGACTGATTGATTGATTGGAAAGTCCCTTTTGTATTACCGAGTGATCATTAATATGGAAAATGACGGATGAGAGAAATAAAATCCAAGCAATATTGGTCGTATATAACCAATTGGCCTAAAATACGTTTTGCAGACAGGCTGAATTGAAATCTACAATCTACAGAAAACAAGAGTTTGAAAGTAAGCTTTACATTGTTGACAGCAATCCTCAAACGTGAAACAAACAAAAATGAACATTGCACATTGTAGTAGATACATTTCTTCGAAGATATGATCAAAAACGCTGTTTTATACGATATGTCGTATAAGTGATGTCGCAATAAACGGCTTCGCCCAACATCGACCTCTTCAGTGACGAAAACTTTGGGAGCTGTGGAAAATAACATCTCCGCGTTTGCGTGGCTGAGCTACGGATAGCCATTCATAAAAGGGCATGTACTGGCTACTGTGGCTGCTCTCTCAGCAGAGCAGTCACTCATGTTCGGAGGAGGCGAGTCACAGGTTTTGATCTCATTACACGAGCTGTGTGAAGTAAATTTTAGTTCGACATGTGCCGTGTAACTAAATTCGAGTAGAATTCCTCACATCCGTATTTTAAGTGGATTTCTAGCTCTCACAGGATAATTGGCTTCTTGTCTCGAATTATTCCGGTTTGTGCGGAGTACGATGTTCAAAGCAAGCCATGGCTCAAAGTATTCATTTCATAATTCGGTAATTCCCCGGAGCAGCTCACGTGAGTATGTGTTGAACGTCATCCCAGAGCCTCGCCCAATCCAATTTAAAGCAGCGAGAGAAACATGAGATGACGAGGTGTGTGTAAAACCCCTTGAGGTCCACGTCTTTTCCATTAAATACATCTCCAATCCTAATCCTACATGGAGCGTTGGAAGACGAATTGAGCTGCAGGCGTCAACAAAGTACACTTCATATCATCGTGTGAATGATATTTACTTATTATTTATTTCATTTTATTGTTTCAAAGATCCCGACAGCTAATACTCATCTTGGGGCAGTAGATGAAAGAGCTGGCACAGTTTCACTATTAAAAAAATTGTTTATAATGCAGACCTGATAAAAATTTATGATATATTAAATCTAAAATGCAACATTTTTCAATGATTCTGTCCATAAATGCTTCTTAATATTTCTTTTGAATTTATTGAAGTCCGCCTCTGTAGTATAGTGGTTAGCATGGTTAGCTGCCACCCTCAGAGGTCCAGGTTCAATTCCCGGCTCTACCACGAAATTTGAAAAGTGGTACGAGGTCTGGAAGGGGTTTCATTCAGCCTAGGGAGGTAAACTGAGTAGAGGGGCTTCTATTCCCACCTCAGTCATCCTCGAAGTGGTTTCCCCACTTCTTCTCCAGGCAAATGCTAGGATGGTACTTAAAGTCACGGCCGCTTCCTTTCCTCTTCCTTGTCCCTTCCAATCTTCCCATCCCTCCACAAGGCCCATGTTCAGTATAGCAGGTGAGGCCTCTTCGGCGAGGTACTGGTCTTCCTCCCCATTTTAATTCCCCTGACCCAAAGTTACACGCTCCAGGACACTGCCCTTGAGGCGATACTGGTGGGATCCCTCCCTGAGTCCGAAAAAACAACAACCGTGGAGGGTAAACAGATTAAGACAGAAAGAAAGAAAGAAAGAAGGAAAAGAAAGAAAGAAAGAAAGAAAGAAAGAAAGAAAAAGAATTTATTGAAATTCTGACAAACTTTCATCGAGTCTGAAATGGAATGAAATGCTATTATAGCCCTATACAATACCCATTAGTTCTATACTTCAGTGTGCTCATTCTAGGGACAAGTAAGTTTCCAGATTGGTGTGTTGCATGATCATGAATAGATGAATTACTAATGAATTTGAGATTTTTTCCCTGAACCAAACTATGTTTTTGATATACATTTCCGTCATTATAGTCTCATCTTCCTCATATTATTTAATATTTTTATTTACTTAATTATCGATTACCCAGCTTTTTGGATGAATGATTAGAACCGTGGTTTTCGTTTCGGAGAGTCCAAAGTTCTAATCTTGGCCGAGTTTATTTTATTTTCATTCTTCTAGCTCGGGGACTTGGTTTGTGTTTGTCTCAATGCATAAGTCTTTATACACACCACAACACCTGGGCTGATGACCTAGATGTTAGGTCCCAGTATATAACAAGCACCACATCACTACTGACACAGGAACACGCTCTCCACATAGGTTTGACATCAGGAAGGGGAACCTCTCGTGAAATAGGACCAGATTCTAATGATGGGAACGGTCAAAAAACCTATTTATTTATTTATTTATTTATTTATTTATTTATTTATTTATTTATTTATTTTCCCCCTGTGGGAGTTGCGGTAGAATATATGCACAGTATCCCCTGACGGTCGTAAGAGGCGACGTTAAGATGGACCCCGTGGGGAGCGTGGTTTGGTGACTACGGGGCACTTAACTGATTTCTGGAATTGCTTCTACTTACTTGTACCAAAATCCTCACGGTCATATTTCCTATCAGAGCTCCTGTGGTTAACTCTTTTTCGACCCCGATGGTATTAGGTTCGTGAGGTCTGGAGAGTCTCATTTTCACGCCCTTCGTGGCCATTTCTTCCCTTTTCCGAGTCTCTCATTCTTCAAACAGTCGAGCCTGGTCTATTTTCATCTTTATTAATGTTAAGAAGGAATGTTGCCCTTGTGCTTCCCCTTAGAAAACAACTACCACTACCACCACCACAAACACTATTGATTTTTTAAAATTTGCTTTACGTCGCACCGACACAGATCGGTCTTACGGGGACCATGGGGTAGTAAAGGGCAAGGAGTGGGAAGGAAACATCCGTGGCCTTAATTAAGGTACAGCCGCAGCATTTCCCTGGTGTGAAAATGGGAAATCACGGAAAACCATCTTCAGGGCTGCTGACAGGGGGTTCGAACCCACTATCACCCGGCTGCAAGCTCACAGCTGCGCGACTCTAACCGTACGGTCAATTCGCTCGCTATTAATTAATTTGCTAGTGGTGCCCATGCATTTCGAATCACGTACAATCGCTAAAAGCTAAACGGATCCCTTTGTGGGCCGTACGTTCTTCAATCGTATATATTCCAGTACTGCTGTAACAGATAATTACTAAACACTGAACTCGACATAGGTAAACTGAACTCGACGTAGGCCATTAGAGTTACGTCGGTATTCTTGTCAGAATACAATAATAAGAGAGTGGAATATTACGTTTAAAAGCAATGCTATAAAATGAAATGCTCTATCAAGTGAAATACGGCACAGTTTCTTACTTTTCACGGATAATGTTACGCTAGCGTTCTAACAGTGCCAAGTTCCAGAGCTAGAATGATTCGGATATAGACAGCGATGAAAACTGCTCTGCCGTTTTTCGTTAAGTGTGCACACACCTCATTCCCATCATCTCCTCAGAGCAGGGATCGAATATGGTGTTCCAGTGTGCCACGTACCAATAATTATCAGAACATGTATGAACCAGAGTAATGACATACTAAAGAAGAGAGAGATCTAACTCCTCGCCTACGTTCCACCAATATTCAGGCAAGTTGTTCTATTCGGGATGCTGCAATAATCCCATGTATCGGAGATGATTGGCAGTGAAAGAGACTAAGCCCGTAACAACAAAGAATAATCAACGTAATGTTATTGTCGATCAATTTCACGGGCTTTCGATATTTTATGCCTTCTTATTTAATTTTCTTCCGACTCTGTGATATGAGACCATCCGATATAAAGGGAGTGATTCTTTCTCCTTTCATGACTCCTTCTTGTCTTATTCTTCACGATAATTTTTTAATTTTGATAATGATCTTCACAATTTTCCTTATCGATGTGCTCTGATGACCACGTAGTTTTATCCTTAAGACAATTACATGAAAAACTACCATTATCGCCAATTAACACTACAGAGCAACGTTTCCATGTTGGCGAAGCTCGGCGTTGATACGAACTAAGTAACACAAATCTAAATTAATGAAATCTGTTAACATAGCCGGTATGGTAACACTGTATGAGAAATAATCGAAAATTGTATTCTATTCATTTCACTCAGCGTGAATAAAGTGTAGCGCTTCATTCTCTGACTCTATACACAATTTTTCTTTAAATTCTTTCCAGTCCTTTACTAGTGGTGATCAGACAGACAGACAGACAGACAGACAGACAGACAGACAGACAGACAGACAGACAGACAGACAGACAGACAGACAGACAGACAGACAGACAGACAGACAGACAGACAGAATTTTTTTTTGCTAGGGGCTTTACGTCGGACCGACATAGATAGGTTTTATGGCTACGATGGGATAGGAAAGGCCTAGGAGTTGGAAGGAAGCGGCCGTGGCCTTAATTAAGGTACAGCCCCAGCATTTGCCTGGTGTGAAAATGTGAAACCACGGAAAACCATCTTCAGGGCTGTCGATAGTGGGATTCGAACCTACTATCTCCCGGATGCAAGCTAACAGCCACGCGCCTCTACGCGCACGGCCAACTCGCCCGGTAGACAGACAGACAGACAGACAGACAGACAGACAGACAGACAGACAGACAGACAGACAGACAGACAGACAGACAGACAGACAGACAGACAGACAGATAGACAGACAGACAGACAGACAGACAGACAGACAGACAGACAGACAGACAGACAGACAGACAGACAGACAGACATGAGGGAAATTTAAAAGTTGCGTTTCCTTCTTGTTGTGGACGCAACCGATACATAAATACCATTCATTTTAAATTCTAAGTAATGTATATTTTATACAAGCGCCAATAATCATGTTTACTTCCTGAAGTTATGGTACCTGATACCATGCACCTAGCTTTTTGAATTAATCTGTTCAGAAACACCATCCCTCCTCAATTAATCCAGATTAACGGGATGTCGTTTATTGATCAATGATACTGTATATACCTACTTCTTTAATGTTTCGACAAATTTCATCAACACTTTTTCAGGATTTTATGTCAAAAATTAATTCATACTTTCAGATAACGTTTACTGTAGGTCATCACTTAGGAAAAAACGTTCCTCACTGTGTGAGAAACTCATTACGCTAGCGTAGCTATGCTGTATATGGCATCTGAGCCCCAATTTCGAACTCCCTCTTACTGAGATGACTAGCTCAGTAGTTAGAGTGCAGGCCTTCGGAGCTCAAGTTGAGGTGTTCGATTCCTGCTCATTCCCGTGGTATTTGAAGGTGCTCATATACGCCAGCGTCATGAAGGTAGAGTTACTGGCTCGTAAAATAAATCCTGAGGGACGAAATTCCTACAACTCGGTGTCTCTGAGAACCACAACAGTAGTTATAATTAAACAGAACAAATCTTTGTCTAGGTTTGTTTAGCCGTTCTGCAATCGTTAAAGAGTAAAGTGTACCTAAAGCGCCGCTTAAAATTTTCCATGTTGCCGAACTCAAAAGAGTGTATTAGACGTTTGCGATATCACAGTAAAGAACCAAATGAACAGCTAAGTTGTTGTACCCTTGAGCGTGGTGATTCCGGCAACACACAATGCATCGACTGTATAGCGGGTGTGCATCATCCGACGAATATTCGTGAGTGCGGGGAGGAAGTTGCTGTACTTCCCCACCCAATATAAAGGTAGGTATAAAAATGAAAATAGACGTGAATTAATGAGGCACTTGCAAGCACCCCAGATTTAGAGTCTTTTAACTTGATGCCATAGAACCTCATACCGTGAAAATTCCTATAAAATGAGTATTTCTAAAGCTCCCTTTGGGGGCCGAAATTAGGGGGTTCGATAGTAATAACCATAATATAATAATATTTGCTATTTGCTTTACGTCGCACCGACACAGATATGGCGACTATGGGATAGGAAAGGCCTAGGAATGGGAAGGAAGCGGCCGTAGCCTTAATTAAGGTACAGCACCAGCATTTGCCTGGTGTGAGAATGGGAAACCACGAGCTGCCGACAGTGGGGTTCGAACCCACTATCTCCCGATTACTGGATACTGGCCGCACTTAAGCGACTGCAGCTATCGAGCTCGGTAGATTTATAATAATAATAATAATAATAATAATAATAATAATAATAATAATAATAATAATAATAATAATAATAATAATAATAATAATAATAATAATAATAATAATAATAATAATAATAATAATAATAATAATAAGCAAATCTACCCGTGCTTCGCTACGGTCTTCTACACTGTATACGGATATCGAAGTAGATACTGTACGTGCAGTAAATAAGGTTGTTTAAAAATTGCTTGTGTCTTAGCGTTATCCGAGAAATGGTATGGGGAGGTCTCCATACGTTGATTCCAATGTAATGTGTGGGTTGCGGAGTTGTGATGATTATGGCAGGCTCACTTGCCTACTGCCATTCACAATCGAGTTGGGAAGTTTACACTATAATTGCGGGCCCCTTTGCCTACTGCACGGTCACAATCCATTTGGGGAGTTTTCGTTACGATGGAAGGCCTTATTTCCTACTTCCAGACAGATTACAGTTGAAGAGTTTTTACTATAATGGCAGGCAACTCCCCTATCACCAGTCAAAATTTAGTTGTGCAGTTACCATTATAATGACAGGTACTTTTTCCTTCTGCCAGCCATCTTTCTGCTAGTCACACAGAGTTGGTGAGTTTCCATTAAAATAACAGGCCACTATGCCTAATGCTAGTCACATTTTAGATGGGTGCATTTGTTTATAATGGCGGACACCCTGGCCTAATCCAAACACAATCGGGTAGGGTACTTTTGAAAAAAAATTGAATGCTCCCCTTCCTTCTGCAAGTCAAATCGTGAAGTGAATTATTCGTTACAATGGTGGGCCTTCCTTACTGATGCCAGTTACACAGGAGTTCGAGAAGGATCCCATTACCACTGCCAGTCAAAGTTCGTGTGGGGAGTACTAATTACAATAGCAGACACAACCTTTCTCGATCGCTACAAATCAACATCAATGAATGTATATAGATCGACATACGAAAGTATATGCATGGTTACAATATTGCAGACCTTCATTTATAGATTAACTACTGCTAAACGGTACGTCATATCGACAAAACATTGTACCATAAGACGCAGTATTTAGTGGCCTAAATGGCTGGTCCTATGATATTTTCTCGCGTCTCATCTTTTCATGGTCAGATTGAATTAGAAACGTTGAATAGGGCAACATTAGTGAAAGATAATCTTACATTGCATTACTTTTCGGATAATTATGTGACATGGCATTTCGCTCACGTATAGGTACTGGGTGGGCCAATGTTCATGTAGAGTTTGGTGATTCCTGTAAGTGATTGAAAGTATGAATTATGCATGTAAATGTCCAAATTTACTTAAAATCGAGCAACAGAGACAAAACTAACGTATAAGTGATGCAGATACGACAAGAAGTCATGAGACCAAGGTTGAAGATCACTCGAAATTGAACGGAGATTGTGCCATCCGTTATGTGATAGGACTTCCCGTTTATCCCACGAAATACCTCGAAACGAAGTTCTGGACCATCATTAAAATTGCCTCCATATTTCGATCTTCTTCGGGGATAAAAGTAAAAAATTTAAAGATCTTGGAAATTTTCTGTCCGTTACAGGCTAAAACGTATAATTTTGCCAAATTTCCATTTTCTTGCTCGTCTGGCAGATTATGCCGCAATGTGGATTTTGGGTGAGGGAGATAAATTTAGGAGTAACAGAAAACTACAACAAAAATATTCAGAGGGTCATTATTACTCCTCAAACGGGTAGCTGTACGAAACTTTCATCAAAATAGTCAAGGTACAAGCACACACAGTCGTTACGAGTTTACGTTACGAGTTTATTTATGTGGATAGATAAGGAATCTCCACCACGTACACCTTTTGGTCAATGTCCGCTGGACTTAACCTGCAAAACCGACCGTTCATGGTATCTCGCTTATTAATACTCCTGTCGAAAAATGCACATGAGGAAAAATGTTTTAGAAATTGATTTCCATTAGGGATTGTAGATTTTCATTAACTTCGGATGTGCATATTTTGAGGGAGTGCAAAATTATGGTTTCGGTTGCGGATGAACCCTCAGTAAATTTAGGTATTCAGAATTAATATTTGCCCTAAAATCTATTCAGGACAGGCGGATTCTTAATATCAAGTTTGGTAGAAATATATTCAGTAGTTTTCAAGTTATTAGAACTCATACAATCAAACAGACAAACAGACACCAAAGCTAAGAAATATGCATATGGTCATTATTACACCTGAAACGGATAACTATATGGAAATTACGCCAAAATAGTCAATGTACAGACACACGGTCGTTACGATTATATTTATATAGATGACAGATAAGCATGGGCACGTTTGTAAGTGCAAACCTTCATTTCAAGATTTACTGCTTCTAAACGGAAGATCATACCAACAAAAGGTTTGCACACTCAGACGTCCATTTTATCGGTCTACATGTTTGGTTTTAAAACATTTTCTCGTTTTCCCTATATTTATGGGTTCGATTGAGTTACAATATTTGAATGGGGTGAAATTTGGGTACATTTTTAACATTTTTATCCACATACTCAAGTGGAAGCTAGAATCTTGAAATTTGGTTCGCATATAGCCATTGGTCGTGTCAATGTAATCGAAATATCGAAATATACAGCCAAATCTACCCTATAAGGGACATAGAGAGACGACAAAATGTCACAGGACCAAAGTTGTAGATCACTCCAAATTGAACGGAGATTGTGCCACCAGTTTTGTGATAGAACTTACCATTTAACCACGAAATACCTCGAAACGAAGGTCTGCACCGTCATTAAATTGTCTCCATGTTTCTATATTATTTGGCATAAAAAGTGAAAAATTTTAAGGTCTTGGAAGTTTTCCGTAGGTTACCGGCTAAAAGGTATAATTTTGCTTAATTTCAGTTTTTTCAGCTCGTGTGACAGATTGTGAGGCAAGCTTGATTTTGGGCGATGGGGGTATAATTTAGGACTTTCAGAAACTATAGCTAAAATATGTGCAGATGGTCATTATTACCCCTTAAACGGAAAGCTGTACGAAAATTTAGCCAAAATAGTCAATGGACAGACACACGGTCATTACGATATGATTTATATAGATAGATAAGGAATCTGCTCCACGTATAACACCTTTTAGGCTATGTCGGCTGGACTCAGCCTGAGAAACCGACCATTCATGATATCTCCCTTATTAATCCTCTTGTTTAAAATGCACATGAGAAAAAAATTCGAATTGAATTTCCATCAAGTTTGGTCGATTTTCAGTCCGGTTGGTCTTGTACTTTATACAGTATATTGTTTGAGAGTAAAATCACCATTTCGGTTTCCTATAAAACCCCAGTCCATTTCGGGAATTTGAAATGGTACCGACCTTAAAACCTACCCTTGGACAGGTGGATGCTAAATATAAAGTATGGCTCAAATATCTTCAGTAGTTTTCAAGTTGTAAGAAATACGCTTTACACGCACCCACTCCTGTGTTAAGTCCGGTGGGACTTGTACCGAAAAACTGTCCGTTAATGACATTTCCCTTATTAATCCTCGTATCGAAGTGATGCACATGAGAAAAAAGGTTTAGAAACTAATTTCCATTAAGGCAGGTAGATTTCCGTTAAGTTTGTTTGTGTATATTTTGAGGGAGTGCAATATCACGCTTTCGATTTCGTATAAACCCCCAGTCAGTTCAGGGATTTAGAAGCAATATTTGCCCTAAAACCTACCCAAGGAGAGGTGAATTCTAAATATGAATTTTGGTGGAAATATATCCAGTAGTTTTAAAGTTATAGAAAAACAAACAAACAAACAAACAAACAAACAAACAAACAAACAAACAAACAAACAAACAAACAAACAAACAAACAAACAAACAAACAAACAAACAAACAAACAAACAAACAAACAAACAAACAAACAAACAAACAAACAAACAAACAAACAAACAAACAAACAAACAAACAAACAAACAAACAAACAAACAAACAAACAAACAAACAAACAAACAAACAAACAAACAAACAAACAAACAAACAAACAAACAAACGAACGAACAAACAAACAAACAAACAAACAAACAAACAAACAAACAAACAAACAAACAAACAAACGAACAAACAAACAAACAAACAAACAAACAAACAAACAAACAAACAAACAAACAAACAAACAAACACCAGAAAAGCCTACTCTTGGACAGGTGGATGATAAATATAAAGTTTGGTTCAAATATCTCTAGTAGTTTTCAAGTTGTAAGAAATACGCTTTACACGCACTCGCTCTTGCGTCAAGTCCAGTAGGACTTGTACCGAAAAACGGTCCGTTAATGATATCTCCCTTATTAATCCTGTTATCGAAATGATGCACATGAGGAAAAAGATTTACAGATTAGTTTTCATTAAGACAGGTAGATGTCCATTAAGTTTGTTTGTGTATATTTTGAGGGAGGGCAAAATCACGGTTTCCGTTTCGTACAAACCCTCAGACAGTTCAGGGATTTAAAAACAATATTTGCCCTAAAATCTTCCCAAGGACAGGTGGATTCTAAAAATGAAGTTTGGTGGAAATATATCCAGTAGTTTTCAAGTTATGGAAGGACAGACAAACAGACAAACAAACAGACACCAAAGCTAAAAATTATGCAGATGGTCATTATTACACTTAAAACGGATAACTGTACGGACATTTCTCCAAAATAATCAATGTACAGACACACGGTCATTACAATTTTATTTATATAAATAATAATAATAATAATAATAATAATAATAATAATAATAATAATAATAATAATAATAATAATAATAATAATAATAATAATAAATGTTACCGTGATTCCGTGGATCACAGGGAAATATGAAGCACCTCCGTTGAATAGCTGGACAGGGGACCACTTAGAGCAAACATTTACTTTAACAAAAATTTGGAAATTTTATTTCTTTCCTTTCTTAAAATTCAGAGGGAGTAATTTAATGACATAACAAGAAACAGTTGAAATATAACATTAACAACGAGCTCGTCAGCTCCAACAATGCAGTGGACTTAGAAGTCCTTAATCAGATACAAAATTAAATGAGAGGAACTCCCAGTCGTTAACTTGCTGTACATATGAAAGAACATAATTGCTCCTGACAGGTGCAATATTATGAAGTTGCTCCGAACATGTAACACATCGCACTACACAACAAAACAAGCAATGTTATGTAGTGCACATCACTCCACGGATGGTTGGTGTCAGAAAAAGCAGTAAATCGGGGCTAAATCCATTTAAAATACCGAACGGAATAATAATAATAATAATAATAATAATAATAATAATAATAATAATAATAATAATAATAATAATAATAATAATAATAATAATAATAATAATAATAATAATAAGGTGCTGGATATCGCAGCCAAACAATGAACAACTAAGGTGTACCGTTGGTTGCGGTAATAGCAGCAACACTCTCTGCCTCGGCTGTATAGCGGGCATGCAGCACTCTCAGGCGAATGTTCATGTTTGCGCGGAAGGACATAATTATTTTCCCCAGCCAGTATTTATTATCGACTCCCATTTATTAACATAGACATATAGAAAGAGTACTAGACTTGGGTCACGGTGGTTCGGTAACATCATCTCTGACTACTCACTAAAGCAACTGCGATTTGAACCTCGGCAAATATGTGTGGAATTTCGAACGAAAAGTCGAGTCGGTCCCGGTCATAAATATATAATTTATAAAGAAAGAACAAATGAATGAACACAGTAATCTTATCTCCCATCACGGATGACAGCAACTGGAAACACAATATCCGTTTACTGTTAATCATTACATTGTAATTTGTCTATTCCATAATGTTTTGTCCGTTAGTGGAAGTCTGATATGAAATCTACTGGAGTGATTGATAAAAAAGTAGGGATTTGGTAAAAAGGTATATTGAAATGAAAATTATTCAAGTGGTTACAACATTCCTAAGATTGCGATGTCCCACGTGTCCGTGGACATACCTTCACAATGGCTAATTTTTCGAAAAACGTATTTAAGTAACAAATTCAACTGTTTTATTCAGTTCATTTTCTGGTGGGAGCAAAGTAAACAAAGATAATCCGTAGTGTAACGAACCCATTAGCGAACTGGTCTGCTCAGCCAGATGGTCTGCAGATATTGCAATACAGCGAAATTACTTGGATGTTGCTTTATTTCAATCAGCCTCTTTTGCAGTGGTTATTGTGCTACAAGTTCACTATTTCCTTATTTCGACGTATTGTGTTGTGAAGAAAATAAACATTATCAGATTTAACATTTAAAGTGTTCCGGCGAAGTTGTATCCAAGATCACCTTGAATGTATGTTACCCTCATCACACAACCCCTTCAATCTGCTCAGGTACATCCGCATACTTTCTCTCCGTCCTTGCTTTGTGAAATTACTAAGCAGAGCTACAGCAGTTTAATGGGTGAAGGAAACGTACGAATGTCAGAGGTTGGTTACGATACTTTTTAATGTGTCGAAATGTCTGGCATATTTATTTTATGTGACGAAGTGTCCCAATTAAAATCTGTTTTGTGGTGGTGAATTCACTATTGCGTGTTTCCGTATTGGTTTTATTATGTGTAGATGAAGACAAGAGAGACAAACATCCATTCGCCGAGCAAGATGAATTAAACCATACACAGTTTGAATCCCTGGTCTGGTTGGGAATCGAACTCGAGGATCTCCGAATCGAAGGTGAGTAGCTGACCAATCAGCTAAGGATTCGGATTAGTAAATGAAAAAAAAAAAGCATTTACAAAGGTTATTGTTTATACGGAAATACTGACTTGGAGGTTGTTCCTTACAAACCAGTTAATATTTCATGTAAATATTCCTCAAATAATTGCCGCCTTCTTGACACCAAAACCGACGTAAATGATCTCAGTTTCAACCACTGTACGACGTATAACAATGAAAGTGGGATATTTTAAACTGGTATAAATAAAGGAGTTGATTTTTAAACTGATGTGATACTACAGCTGCTTTTACTTGGAGTGATCATTTGATTTCCTTTAAAGCATCAGAGACAGAAAACCAGCTAGTAATTGGCTGTGCGGTTTGCGTCATGTAGGTATTAGCCTGTACTTAGAAGAGAGTACGTTCGAATCTCACCTTCAGTGGCCCTTAAGATGGTTTTCCGTGGTTTTCCATTTTCAGACCAGGAAAATACTAAAGCTGTACCTTAATTAAGGACACGGTCGCTTTCTTCGCACGCCTTGCCTTTTCCTATCCTATCGTTGCCGTAAGACCTATCTGTGTTGGTGCGACGTAAAGCAAATTGAAAAATAAAAACCTGAAATATCAGGCCAAACACATTGATGCAAATTTACAAACCTCTAAGAATACTTACCAGTCCAAGTCAATTTTATGTCAGAACAAATACCAACATTATGCCGTAGTTGGTTTTCACTCATCAAGATCCAAGTAAAAGAAAGGAAATTCCTACGAAAGTACATCGACCCACGTCAAAATTCTGAGGGAGAATATCTTCCGAGGTCAAATGCAAAGCTGTGCTTTAAACTTGAAAAACTCTCACTTGTTATGAGAAGGTGCCGTCCTACGTTTTTTGGTCATATCTCTCGGATGCGTAACATCAAAATATCATGCAGGACTCTTTATCCTCTCATGACTTGGAAATTTACTACTCCGTGGACAACTGGGGAGAGCAAGGATCTGAAAGTCTCGTTCAGGACAGAAGTAAGTTCAGATCTTGGTCAGCTACACGGGACAAATAATCTTCCAGAAATAGTGAGAAGACTGCTCGGTGCAAAGTGGTGAGAAGAAGCAGTAGTGCGTTGATGGGGTGAAAGTTCCTTTTGGGGATCATTGTAAGTATCTAGGTGTTAATATAAGGAAAGATCTTCATTGTGGTAATCACATAAATGGGATTGTAAATAAAGGGTACAGATCTCTGCACATGGTTATGAGGGTGTTTAGGGGTTGTCGTAAGGATGTAAAGGAGAGTACATATAAGTCTCTGGTAAGACCCCAACTAGAGTACGGTTCCAGTGTATGGGACACTCACCAGGATTACTTGATTCAAAACTGGAAAAAATCCAAAGAAAAGCAGCTCGATTTGTTCTGGGTGATTTCCGACAAAAGAGTAGCGTTACAAAAATGTTGCAAAGTTTGGGCTGGGAAGAATTGAGAGAAAGAAGGAGAGCTGCTCGACTAAGTGGTATGTTCCGAGCTGTCAGTGGAGAAATGGCGTGGAATGACATTAGTAGACGAATAAGTTTGAGTGGCGTTTATAAAAGTAGGAAAGATCACAATATGAAGATAAAGTTGGAATTCAAGAGGACAAACTGGGGAAAATATTCATTTTTAGGAAGGGGAGTTAGGATTAGAATAACTTACGAAGGGAGATGTTCAATAAATTTCCAATTTCTTTGAAATCATTTAGGAAAAGGCTAGGAAAACAACAGATAGGGAATCTGCCACCTGGGCGACTGCCCTAAATGCAGATCAGTATTTCAGTATTGGGAATTAGAAGTGTGGGTGGGGGCAAAAATGTGCACACAAGGAAAAGTACCCAAGTTTGAGGAATATAACGGGCGGGTAGGAGGGGGGTGGGTTCCACAAAAAGCGGAAAAGGCTTAAAACAATGGTGAATTTTAATGCTCTCTGAGAAAAATTCGACAGAGAGGTAAGCTTGACGGTTTGCCAACTTAAGGGCGGTAATAATATTTTTTCGAGATTTTTGTTCAATATTACGCAATCAAACTTTCACCAAAGGAACTGACAGACAAGGGAATGCGCGAGGCAAGCTGGCGTATCATTCCTCAGTGTCCATGACCTTAAAAAACCGAAAAAATCTGCAATCCTTCCTCACAGCACAGCCAAAGTTGCCACTACTTGCTGTGGCGCTATACAAATCGGTTTGCAGCGACGAATGACATTTCCTGCGTATTTCCGGTAAATTTTTGTTAATAATGAAAAAATAAAGGAAACTGTACCGGGAGGTACACCTCAACGCCACCCATTCAAAATAAGCGCCCTTATAAACTCATCTATCGGTCAAAGGTGAAACTGATAATGAAACAAGTTGGAACTTTACTCAGAAGACGTCACCACTGAAAAATTAAGTAGGTAATTGTTTTGTTGTGAAGTTTCCTAAACTGACTGAATTTCCTCTTGTTTTGTTTGGCTATAAATCAAGAAGTTTGGACATTTTTCCACGGGTGACACTACCAAAAACTATGATCATGCACTCTGGTGCCAGGTGAAAGAACTTATATCTTAAAGAAGTTTCATATTCCTAGGTTATCCATAACTGATGTATGTTCATTTATTTTTGGATTTGCAACAATTCCTTTTCTTTCCGCCAGCTTTGAATCTAGCCAATCACGAATATTTGTAATTAATTTTAACCAATACCGCATTTCTTGTTCAGTTTGAATTTGCCAATAAAAATTAAGAGGGTGTGTCCTGATTAGTCTTGAATGATCTCGAACCTTCCCTGAGGGTATATAAACTGCGGATTTTCTTGTTTACTTGTCAATTGATCGCCGTCTTTATTAGTGTGTGTGTTAAGGCAGGAGGCGCGGCCACCTCGTGCTTCGGTCAGCTGAACAACTATAAGGTAATGGCCACGTAAACTTTATCTTTCTTGGTACCTCCGCAGCTTTATTCGAGGGGAAGGTCCGACTCTTTAATTATGTAACCATACTTTTCTAAAATGTAAATCTTCTTTCGGCTAATGTAAAGGTTTCATAAAGTTTTAACTGTAAATCGGGGATGGAGAGTGAGTTACCCTCTCGGGCTCGCCTTCATCTTGGTTTGAGGCGACTACGTTTTGTAACGGTGTTCTCCTGTAATGTGTTAAAGTAATTTCCATGCGAGCCACCTCAGTACTTTGGGAATAGTCCCTGATTCATCGGTCGAGAGCCCTATAGATTTTAATATTTCATTACCTCGGAGCGCATTTTTCGCCTCCATTCAGTTTGTGTGAGGGCCGTTTATTTAACCTGTTATTTTTCGCAAAGGCCCTGAAGTTGGGTACTATTTTCAATTTTCAATTTGTAACTAGTGCCTTGAGAGGCCAGAGATTGTAAGTTGATGTTTCCTTGAGTAGGCTGGTAGAAACTGAGAGCCTGTAAGCTTTTTCAAAGTTTTGTATTTGTGAAGGGTGCCTCTAGAAGGCTTGACATTGTAATTGAAGGAGCAAGTGCTCTTGATTTAGGGGATTTCTTCCCTTGACTTAATGGTTCCTAATTTTTTAATGTTTTGTAAACTGGATCCGGTATCTCTGGAATTGTAAAACTAGAGGCTTGAAGCCCAGAATCCGTAAAAATCACTAAAGTTTGGATTTTTCTAGTCTTGTTTCAAGATTGTCATTGTATCTGATGCTTCATTATTATGAAAAATTGTTATGTTTGAAGTTCTAAAAGAAGTATAACCTTCAGTACAAGTTTAAATTAATTTTGATATTGTAGTTAGACCCATTCAAGCCCGCACCTTCTTTCACCATCTCTGCGTTCCACACAAACCTCGTAACAGAAACATTAACTGATAATATAAGAGGGTTTGTACGAATTGCTTTCTTTAAATAATTCCTATAATTCCTAGATTCCTCTGGCTAAAATGGGATTAAAATGTAATGTTTTCGTCACAATGTGGGGGGGGGGCGGGGGAGGGACTGCCAGCCCTCCTCTCTCCTCTAATCTCCGCTACTGACAGGAACTGAATTCTACACCAAGGTAAAGGCGTATAAAGGCTGAGAATTACTAACAGAGTTCATAAGTGCAAAAGGAAATAATACATAGAAAACTGAAAACTTGACTAGCCTCTGGACTCGAAACCATGTCCCCCATCTGCGTACAGCTAATGTAGGAGTGATCAAAAGTCAGCTGATTGATGTCATATTGCTGTGAAGAGATTAACTAATGTCTGATTTACTTGGACGGTACAGTAGTTTGCACTGTCAGTGAGAATGGACCTGGAGTAAAGCCATCCTAGGGATTGCTACATGACGCTCTTTTCAGTTAAAGTACAAAGCAGTATGTCCAACCTCAGTGACTGGTGAGCAATGCTGGAGGCAAGTGTCAAGTCAAGTCCGTTGTGTATGTGACCTCATTGTGCGAATACGCCACTCATGTGGGATCACTATTCATCTCGTTGGCAGGAGAGTACTTGTGTGGTTTAGCCTGTCAGAATTGTGTGTTTGTCCAACTCTTCTCCTCTGAACCGAACAACGTCACTTTTCATATTGCGAGCCGTCGGATCAAACATGTCTACCCTCTTTCACTGATAAGGACGTTCTCACTGATCCCTAAGATCATGTGTGTATGTGTACGTTGTTTGTTTGGAGAAACTCAAACTATTATACATTTCAGGTGAGTAAATCCTCGTCATACCAAAGATCTAGTGAATACTTGGCGAAAGCAGGAGTAACTGAAGATACTAATTTCTCGTATTGACAAATTGTTATCCCCGTTGTTGATATGTTGGCTTTTTGAAGGATCTAGCAGAGGTGATTGGTAGTGGAAGAGACAGTGCACAGCTGAATGAACAATAACTGATGGTATGTCATAACAATAGTTAACGATAGCCATTGTTGGATACCTTCCACGGCCTCTCTGTGTGGATTAGTGAGTTGGCCACAGGATCCCAAGATTACAGGTTCAAAACTGACAGCGATTACATTTTCTAGGTTATTCCCAAGTCAGTCGGGGTTGTCACTTTCAAAATTTGATTTAAAATGATGTTCGGAACATTTCTAAATAAACCTGACCATTTTCAAACTATTAGCAAAATTCATTTCAACTTCCTCTGGAATTCCTTCTTTGAATATCGTAATGCCGGTTAACACATCATCTAGGTTTTTACAGTTTTAAAGATATGTTCTGCGTTTCCTTATAATACACGAACGAACGAACGAATGAACGAACGAACGAACGAACGAACGAACGAACGAACGAACACACCAAATATTGAACGGGTGATGTAACGTGTAAGGTGTTTTTAGTAAGCAAAATGACCATGTTCGTAATGTATACACAAAACGAAAATTTTATTTATAGCGATATACCTGATCGAGTGAATTATTCTGATTGTCTACCAAACGGTAATAATAATAATAATAATAATAATAATAATAATAATAATAATAATAATAATAATAATAATAATAATAATAATAATAATAATAATAATAATAATAATAATAATAATCATAATAATAATAATAATAATTTCACCAGGGGTACACCTTCTCCGGCTATTTAAATTGCACGCCTTCTCTAAGGCCATCTATGTCACCAGACTCGAACTTGTGAACTCCCAGAAACTTTCGTCTTCTACCATCCATTTGTCTGCTCCCCCTCTCAGACTAAACTCTAATTACTTGATAGGGTAATGTTTATTTTATGATTTGGTAAACCTTTTTTGAGGATTGTTTTTTTAATGTACAAAAGTTTTCAACACTTCAGCTGGTTCCTCCTCGATTATTATTTACCTGTCGGAGGCTTGTAAATATGTTATCTAGGCAATTCAATTCGGGGATGTGCACAGGAATTCAGCCAATCAGCAAAGCACTCTGGAAGCTTCCCCTTATGAAACTATAAATGCAGGGCGCTTTAGGGCCGTCTAGTCCGTATTGCTCCAGTGATGAGGAGTGCGACTTGACGTGAGCCCAGGAGGCAGGGGCGAGGCCTGCTTGAGGAAGATCCAGCGACACAAGGAAATGACAGAATTTACCTAGACATGTGATAGCACTTGCAGATAGTCTGAGGGGAATGTTTCAGCCGTTTTACTTTTAATGTTCAGTAAGTGGTGGATTAAATGTAGGTTTTGCGGTGAAGTCTGAGGCCTCATTTTCTATTCTTTAACGGGAGTTATGTAATGTAAAGGAACGAAGAGTGCTGACCCTCTGTAATTTCCCATTCAACCTTGCATTTTGTGACAAAAGCTTTCAACCTCAACATTTTAAAAATCTTGTCTTGGCACTAATGTTTCTCCTCTAGTCACCTCCATGTACTGAAGGATTTGCCTCTGTATCTTCGGATCATAAAGCCCAATTAGGGTTTCAGAGATTTACGTAAGAAGTGCTGGTGTTTTTCTTCCTTGCCTTTTGTTTATGGCCGGTTATGGGCAACTTTTTCTTTTTACCATTAAGGCCACGTAGTATGTGCAATTATGCCCCTTTGTGTTCATTTCAGAGTGTAAATATGTGAGGTGGAATTTTTATTGCGTCAAAAGAAACTGTTTGTCTCTGCGAGGCTAGATTATGGTATTTTGGAGCTCAGATTGTAATGTAACTGCTAGGAGCAAAACTTGCTCTTGTAAAATATTTGTAACTGTCTGGAGCAATAATGCTCCTCCCCATGTAAAGTAACTACTTATTAAAATATCTTTTAATTTTGTAACGGATGTTCGGACTTCCAAGTCCCCGATATTGTTTTAGGCGACGAGCTCATTCATAACTTGTACTATTGTTTGTTATTGATTCATATTTTCTATCCCTAAAAAATATTTGTTATACTAAAAGTTGCTCCATTTAATACATTCTTTAGCCGGACTGAGTGACTCAGACAGTTAAGGCGCTCGCCTTCTAACCCCATCTTGGCAGGTTCGATCCTGGCTCAGTCCGGTGGTAATTGAAGGTGCTCAAATACGACAGCCTCGTGTCGGTAGATTTACTGGCACGTAAAAGAACTCCTGCGAGATTAAATTCCGGCACCTCGGCGACTTCGAAGACCGTAAAAGTAGTTAGTGGGACGTAAAGCAAATAACATTATTATTATTATTATTATTATTATTATTATTATTATTATTATTATTATTATTATTATTATTATTATTCATTCTTTATCCAGCCATTCAACCCAGGAGCTTCCTTATTCTCTGTGAGCCACGGAAATGCCGTAATAATAATAATAATAATAATAATAATAATAATAATAATAATAATAATAATAATAATAATAATAATAATAATAATAATAATAATAATAATAATTCATTCTTTATCCAGCCATTCAACCCAGGAGCTTCCTTATCCTCTGTGAGCCATAGAAATGCCGTAATAATAATAATAATAATAATAATAATAATAATAATAATAATAATGACTAAATTTGGACATATTTCCCAAGTAAATAAATTTAAATACAATGGAGAATTAATTCAACCATCTGGATTAAATTGTGAAGCAAATAAGGAGAGATTTTCTAAATTACAGAAAGCCTATGGAATCACTTGGAACACATATAACAAAAAATCATTAACTCGGAAAACTAAACTAAGATATTATAATACAGTAATAAAACCTGATTCATTATACGCACCGGAAACTTTAATCATTGGTGGTATATCACTAATAAAAGATATAGAAAAGGAAGAGAGAAAAAATTACGGAAAATTTTCGGCCCAGTCTGCACAGAATGATAGACTGAACAAAATAATTATAAATCTTGCCCTCACACTGAATGTCAAGAACAACTGTGATGAACCGATTTGCTTTCAGAACATTGATTAATATAATCATTGTTTCGTGGATCCAGAAGCTAGAAGTAGTAAAACCTGGAAAGAAAACGTAAGAAGAATATCAGTGAGAGGATGAAGAGATTTTGGGAAGAAGAGATTGCAAGATCACCAAGATCATCAGCTAAATATGTTCAAGCGTGCTCCTCAATTTGGCATAACTACCTGAAAATAATAATAAATATTATCTGAAAGCCGTCATGACATGAGGATTTATGGCCGGTTATGGGCAACCTATCCTTTCTACCATTAGGGTCACGTAGTATGGGCAATCATGCCCCTCTTGGTTCATTTCAGAGTATAAATATTTCCTTGTGGAACAGTGACTAATATAACTGTTGAGAAATGTATAAGCTTACATCGGGCCAACTGTACATGAACACTGTGATGTGAGGTGGAATTTTTATTGCGTCAAAAGAAACTGCGAGGCTAGATTATGGTATTTTGGAGTTCAGACTCCTGTGTATTGTAACTGCTAGGAGCAAACCTTGCTCTTGTAAAATATTTATAACTGCCTGAAGAACTAATGCCCCTTCCCATGTAAATATTTATTGAAGGATTTCCTTATATACGTCATTCCTTGTAATTTCCTATTTTACAATTTTCTTTACGCCGGACCGGCGCAGGTAGGTCTTACGGCGACGCAGGAATAGCAAATGGCTAGAAGGGGAAGGAAACGACTGTGGCCTTAATTAAGGTGCAGCCCCAACATTTGCCTGGTGTGAAAATGGGAAAGCACGGAAAACCATCTTCAGAATTGCCGACAGTGCGGTTCGAACCCACTATCTTCTGAATGCAAGCTGATAGCTACGTGATCCAAACCAAGCAGTCACTTGCTCGGTGCATTCCCTGTACAGTTACCTTTTTGGCACAATTGCAACTTTATAATATCGCTCTATTGACATTGCATCATTTAACTGGCCATGGCTGAAAAATGGCTGAGGTAAATAGAGACTTTCCCGTCTCTTAAGGTTTATTAATCGTGATACAAAATGTCAAGCGAATTGAAAATTGATGCTTCTTGAAAGTAGATGGAAGAGTTTTGTAGGATGTTGTTAATCAATTCGAGGGATTATAGTTATTTTGCAGCTTTACCTCCATTTATTATTTCCAAATCTAAACAACTTTCGTATAAACTTTTTAGAATTAGGCCGTAATCTGGTTCCGTTTGGGAGCCGTTGGAAACGTTCTGATTTCTAAGGATCATAAAAATTGCTCCAATTTCTAGAATGAGAATATGTGGAGGCAAACCATTAATTCGAAGGAATACAAGAATTATGCAGGAAAATGAATTAGGTAGCTTTCATCTTCAGTATTGATCTGTTGACGCTAGTGTATGCTTTCGAACTAACCGATATAAGCCCAACGACTCTCAAATTATTTAAGAAAGGCGACTTTCAAGACAATGACGTCATCTCTCGCAGAAGTGAACGTTCTGCTATAAATTTCTGTCACCATGTCATCATGTGGCTTGTAGGTCAATAACACTTGATCCGTCACCGTCTGCAGAGGGGCAGTGGCCTTTACCGATTTCTTGCAAAAAATCAGCGAGTTACATTTTTATGTGGTTTTGCGCCCATATTTTTATGTAAGCGGCGTGTTTTGAAGCGGGATCTAAGAGGAGACGATTTAATACAATTATAACTAAAGAATTGTTAGGAGATAAGCATATAACAGAACAGGCAGAACCTTTATGAAATCTGCTCCAAGAGCAATAATTTTCCTACCAGGAGGAATGGAACGTCACTACCTATGATATATTTTAAAATACGGTTCACACATATTAATGAATGTCTATTTGCCATTGAGGATTTATCCCATATTGAACCGAGCTTATCCAATATCATCAGCTGCTTTGAAATTTAGTTTTAATCCAGACATCGAGCTATCATTTACCAGGTGCATACATAAGTCTCTTCACTAAGAGATGGCGCACACACACACCTTAGTTTGTTCGTCTGACATGAACCTACCAACATACACAAGTTGAGTCCGTCAAACATTAGTGTCTGTGTTGTATCGTTCAGTGATTATGTCGACGTTTGTGCCTTAAAAGGAACATTTCCAGCACGCATTGCCTTTCTTATTTAATCAAAGGAAAAGGCTGTGGGAAGTCATCGTTTGCTGGTAGAAACATATGGTGAACACGCTTCATCGATTAGAACATATGAGACATGGTTTCGACAATTTAAACGTGGTGATTTCAATTGAAACTCAACTCAAACTCAACAACAATTGGCACAAGCAATAAATGTGTCACAAGAAACAATCAGCAGACGTTTACGCGGAATGGGGAAGATCAGTAAACTCGGTAAACGGCTCCCACACGATTTGAATGAACGGCAAATGCAAAATCGTAAAGTCACTTGTAAAATGCTGCTACAACGCGATGAAAGAGAGTCTTTTCTGTACCGAATTATGACGGGTGACGAAAATTGGATTTATTTTGAAAACCTGAAGCGGAGAAAATTGTGGCTGTCACCTAGGGAAGCCGGTCCTGCAACACCAAGGCCAAATCCCTTCGGCAAGAAGACCATTCTTTGTGTCTGGTAGGACAGGAGCTGTATTGTGTATTGTGAACTCTTGAAGACCGGCGAAATCGTTAATGCACAAGGCTAACGCCAACAAATGATTATTTTAAATCACGCATTGATCGAAAGACGACCGGAATGGGCCAGAAGACATGGCAAAGTAATTTTGTTACACTACAATGCGCCGGATCACACAGCAACACAAGTGAAAGACACGTTGAAGTCGCAAGGATGGGACATCCTTCCGCACCCGCCGAACTGTCCGGACCTGGCGCCATCTATCACCTCTTCGCATCAATGGAGCACGCGCTCGCAGAGCAGCACTTCAGCAATTTTGAGGTATTTTGTAAAATTGCTCGACGAATAGTTTGCCGCAAAAGACAAACAGTTTCTGGCACGGTATTCATAATTTATCAGAAAGATGGGCAAAATGTGTAGAAGCTGATAGTCAATATCTTGAATAAACAAAAAATAAATTTCTCTTGAAAATGACGTGTTGTCTTTACCACAAAACCGGCTAAAACATATGCATGCGTTCGTTCGTAATCGGTTTTCCCTCCAGGGTCGGTTTTTCCCTCTGACTCAGCGAGGGATCCCACCACTACCACCTAAGGGCAGTGTCTTGGAGCTTCAGACTCTGGGTCTGGGGATACAACTGGGGAGGACGACAGTGCCGGTAGAGCGGGAGCGCAGTGTGTGCGGCGATTGGGAAGAAAGACGGGAGGGAAGAGGAAGATGATTGGTGTGGACCCATATCGGGTGGTTATTGGAAGATGGCAGGGAAGATGGAAGATGGAAACAGCCTGGAGTGAAGGAGGTAAAGTAAAAACGAGAATGATGGGTGAGATAATACAGGTGGCAGCGTGATTATGGTACTGTTAATTATAGGGGGTCTGGAAACAAATCCCGGTCCGACTCACAGTGGCAACATGAACTGGGAAGACGTGGAGGTCATAAGAAAAGTTGTCAAAGAAGTTGTAGAAGAAGTTTGCCCGTTTGAACAGATTAAAAATGTGATGAAGGAACAAGTGAAAGAACTTGAAAATATAAGGCGATGGATACAGGGAAAAACGGAGGAAACAATGACCAAAGTGGAAACTAACGAGAGAGAAATTACATCACTCAAGACGAAAATAAGGAAGATGGAGGAAGAGATGGTAAAGTTGAAGTCAGCAGTAGAAGATGATAACCAAGAACGCAGGAATAAATGCTTATTCATATATGGGGTGCCGAAAGAAAAAGGTGAGGACAAAGTGCTGACTATATACAAAGTGGTGGAAGTCATCCAAAAAATGATGAAAATCAATTTTAGCAAAGCTGATATTGACGATGTAGGAAGGGTAGGTAAAGCACGGGGTAACAGACCGATAAAAATCAAGTTGTTTTCCACCCTGGTGGCGGAAATAGTGATAAGAGGAGCGGGTAATATACAGGGAGCAAAAATTTGGATTAAAAGAGATATGGGAAGAGATGGGATCAAGAATATAAACACCCTGAAAAGACATTTGGTCCGGGCTCGATTGCAAGGGTTAAGAGCCTACATCAACGGTCAATTATTAGTGGTAACCAATGGTCAATGGACCAAATATTGGACAGTAACGAAATTACGTGAAATGGAGCAGAATGAGAACGAAGTGGTAATGGGGAAGAGGGTGGAAGAAATGCGAACTACAGATAGTATAGTTGGTGAAAACGGGCATGGAAACAAAGGAAAAACCAAGGAAAATAGGGTATTAGAAAAGAGCTCGCAACGAGAAGGAGACATCACGGTAGAGAAGATCATACAGGTTATCGGTGAAGAGATGAGGAGGGAGTCCAAGACGATGATTGAGGAGATGAGGTCGGAGTTCGGTGCCAGAGACGAAAGGAAGAAACACGGAGTGAATGGGGGGGAGGAACCACAAGACGTGACGAGTGCACATAAACGGAGTGAAAGGGAGAAGACAGAAGCACGAGGTGGCTTGGTAAAAGGGAGGAGCTTGAGCCTGAAAGAAATGTGGGAGAAGACGAGTAACCTGGACGTAGGTGTAATGACAAGAAGTAAAAAGAAACAAGCAGTAGTAGCAAGTAAATTGTTTAAGCTAAAGGGAATAGTGGAGGATGTGTGTTATTTGCAGTTAAAATAAGAGTGATCAAGTATTAAATTAGCAGGAGGTGAACTGTGTGTGGATACAAGTAAATAAGTGTAGCGAGGCAGTGGAATTCAAGAACGGACAATAGCAATGAAACGTAAGGAGAAAAAGTGCACAGCGACACGGCAGTGGAGGTAACAATGAAACGGGAGGAGAAAGAGTGCTCAAGGACACGGCAATGGAGATAACAAGATAGCTGGGTTTGCAATGTAAGTAGAAATACAGGAAGGTCAGTGTTCAGAAAAGATTGTGCTGAGTAACGTACCAGGCCGGAAGAGACATGCCTCGTGTTTAAAGAACAGACACCGTCTGCTTACACTATTGCATCCTACATGGCAATATGTTATTGTTTATTATCTATATGGAGCAATGCGTTACTGTTTTAGTTCCTGATTGTTATACTCCCAGACTACATTTCTGCCACGGCCAACAGACTATCAATAAGGGTTGATCTCGGGTCAGGCGGCAGTGTTTATACTGCCTATTGCCATTTTTAATGATGATTATTATTATTATTATTATTATTATTATTACTATTATTATTATTATTATTATTTTGTTTTGTTCATGTGTCTGTTTGTTTATCAGGTGACAGTATTTTCCTTTTCCTTTTGTGAGCTGGTTTAGGTAAGATTTGTTATTTTTTCTCCACATAAATGGATCATATACATATTATGTAGATCTGGAGAAAGAATAAAGAATAATATGATATGAACTGGGGAGGATGACCAGTACCTCGCCCAGGCGGCCTCACCTGCTATGCTGAACAGGGGCCTTGTGGGGGGGATGGGAAGTTTGGAAAGGATAGACAAGGAAGAGGGAAGGAAGCGGCCGTTGGCTGAAGTTAGGCACCATCCCGGCATTTGCCTGAAGGAGAAGTGGGAAACCACGGAAAACCACTTCCAGGATGGCTGAGGAGGGAATCGAACCCCCCTCTAACTCAGTTGACCTCCCGAGGCTGAGTTGACCCCGTTCCAGCCCTCGTACCACTTTTCAAATTTCGTGGCAGAGCCGGGATTCGAACCCGGGCCACTGGGGATGGCAGCTAATCACACTAACCACTACACCACAGAGACTTATGCATGCACCTGGTAAATTTAGAGGCATTTTGAATGTAATGTCCACTGTTCAACTGCCGGGAAGCAAACCAGCTACTGTACCTGTCCACGAAGTAAGTCTGCGCATGCGTGCCTACCCTCTTCCACCTGCGCTATCGTGCCACCTGCTGAGCGCTCTCCAAGTTCAGGAGGTTTCTTTTAAGTATTTGTGAGCGTATTGACCGGTGAGAATGCTACATTTTTCTTAATAATTTAAAAATATACGGTAATAAATTTTTATGCTTTTGAAGACACTCTGAAAATTTACAGGCCAAGAGCTTTCGTCGGAATGTTTTACGATGTCGTTCGGTTCAGCCATTTTTTCAAAATCGATGTAACAAAAATCATTCTAGTGTTTTACATACATACATACATACATACATACATACATACATACATACATACATACATACATGTACATGCATACTACTATTACTACTACTAGTAATAATAATCGTCTGATCTCATGTACGATGTGTCCGGCTCCATGACTGAATATTTAACGTTATGGCCTTTGGTCCAGCGGATCCTAGGTTCAATGTACGGCAGGGTTGAGGATTTTAAACTTAATTGGTTAATTCGTCCAGCTCTGGGGCTGGGTGTGTGTGCCGCCTTCATCATTACAAATCATTTTTACGCAGGGCTCCAACCTCACAGACATGCAGGTCGCCTGGAGGCTGTCTAATAGAGAAAACCCAACACTATGCTTCTCCGGAGTCCATGTGGAATAATAATAATAATAATAATAATAATAATAATAATAATAATAATAATAATAATAATAATAATAATAATAATAATAATAATAATAATAATAATAATAATCTACAATGTCCATGTAGTTCGATTCGACGTCGTTATTTTGGCTGTCTGAGCGTCAAATTCGACGTTCTGTTTTATTCTAACCAGAAGGAAAAAACTATGAAATTTCGTTGGCCAATCTATAACTGAGTTTTTATTCATTTTATCGGGGGATCATCGAATGTGTCTTCTTTTACATGCCGAAATCGTAGAGTATAGGGCGACGAACCATCTCTAGCTGGTTTCAGACCACGGTATTGGGATCCGAGGGCCGGCACTGTACTCTGATCTACAGCAGGAATAATAATAATAATAATAATAATAATAATAATAATAATAATAATAATAATAATAATAATAATAATAATAATAATAATAATAATAATAATTTCATTATAGTCTATCATGAATGCGAGGTAAAGTTGAAGAAGGCGAATGTTGATACTTACGTATCTGATTTGCATTAGGATCATCTCCTTGAAGGTTTACAACATGTACGGAGTATCATGTTCTTGCAGGTAACAGGTAGGGACACTCTTTGGAGGGGAACCTTGCCCAAGGAGTGGTGCCCCTGCTTATGTGATTCCCAGAGCACACTGACCCGGAGTGTAGCATCTGGTAAGGTTCCCAGCTCAGAGTTGCGAGTGAAGACCTCAACGGCATCTAAAGCGAAGATGGACTTCGGACCGGTGGAGATTGTGGAAGAGGCAGCCCAGTACACAGGGAATAGTATGAGTACACTATTCATCAGCAGCTTTTGTTTCCCATGTTAGGGGCGGCTGCAAGCGCGCCTGTTCCCCATTTGAGGGACGATCTGAATAATTGCTGGCAGTAGCTCAAATATGCCTTTTGGGAGCGGCGATACTATGTAACAATAGCCTAAAATTCAGTGATGGTATACCATCAACACCCCGACATGGCAGGAGCTGGACAAGGGGAATGAAAATTATGATGTCGAAGTATCGTGTTCTTGTCCACCTTTCCCCACTATTTTCGGTTGGCACTAAAAGTGGATTTGGCCCAGTTTTACTGCCGGACTCCCTCTCCGACGCAATCTGATATGGAGGAATTATTATTATTATTATTATTATTATTATTATTATTATTATTATTATTATTATTATTATTATTATTATTTACAATTTTCTTTAGATAGCACCGACACAGATAGGTCTTATGGCGATAATGGCGTAGGAAAAGAATATAAGTGGGAAGGAAGCGACCGTGGCCTTAAGGTACAGCCCCAGAAATTGCCTGTTGTGAAAATGTAAACCACGGAAAACCATGTTCAGGGCTGCCGACAGTGGTGTTCGAACCCATTAGCTATTGAATGAAAGCTCACAGCTCCACGACCCTAACCACACGGCCAACTTAAGATTATTATTATTATTATTATTATTATTATTATTATTATTATTATTATTATTATTACTATTATTATTGTTGTTATTACTACTTGCGATGACTTCATTTCTTATTACCTCGCCCAGCCGGAAATCGAACGCAGGATTCTCTCAATTGAAAATTGCCAGGCTGACCATTGCTCAAGAAGCCGGATTAGGTATATACCATGAATTTTTCAAATATTCCGTCAATGACAGAATGCTTCGTAATTGAGAAGAGTGGAGCCAATTAACAACAGTGTGTGCAGTATTTTTACGCACCTTTATTCTTGCCGGGGCTATAAACATTTACAAACACTTTTCCCCAGAGCGCGCCATATATATTACACTGTGAAGGAAATATGCACACGGAAGTTTTATTAAAATGGTCTACTTTGAAAATGTATTGAACATATAAATTTCGTTGTAATCTGCACATTAAAAGCTTTATAGCCAGTTTAAACAGAGGAATTACTCTGCTCTACATGGGAGAATGGTTGTTCTTCACCCGTCCCTAGTGATGCACCTCCACGGTTTAAGTCGAATTTTCCGATACTTTTAAGGATGAACTGTGTAAGTCAGTCTCTTGGTAATACATATTGCTTCAAAGCGGAGCCTGGCTGTTATATAATCGGATCGAAGGCAGGTTAGATCCTCATCTAACACCAACGAAGGTTCTCACTGAAACCGATGGTAGAGGTACAAGGAAGCATATTTATCATGTTTAGGGCTCGGAATTTGAGGTACTAATAGGTTAGTATGCAAACCTACTGAAGCGGGTCATACGTGTAGTCTATCCTGCATAACGGTTATGCCACGAGTATTGCATAACCGTTAGGAGTACGGCCCATCAGAACCCCTAGAATGTATGTTTTTCTCGCTACATAACGGAAGAAAGGGCTAGAATACACTTGCACAGTACACAATTCATTCCGTTTTGATGGTTTTTCAATTACATCAGTTTAAATGTAAAAAATCCTCCTTTATCTATATATATAAAATAACTTGTCCTGACTGACTGACTGACTGACTGACTGATTCATCATCGCCGAGCCAAAACTACTGGACATAAAAAAATGAAACTTTGGGCATAGATTTATATTAAGATGTAGGTGCTCGCTAAGAGAGGATTTTTGGATATTCCTTTGCTAAGGGGGTGAAAAGGGGGGTGAAATTTTAAAATGAGTGTATCTATATTTCGAAACTTTGAAAGTTTACAGATGTAAAAATTGGTATCTAGAATCTCCTTTAAAAATAAGGAAACACGTATTTTTTTGTTTTCAGCAAATCCCAATAGGAGGGGTGAAAAACGGTTAAAAAGGGGTTGAATGCCTTTAACCAGAATACCGGTACTTATATTTCTGAAACTGAAGATATTACAGACCTGAAAATTGGTACTTTTGATCTCTTTTAAAAATAAAGAAACACGTATTTTTTTGTTTTAGAAAAATCCAATTAATGGGACGGTGAAAAGGGGGGTGAATTTTTAAAAACAGTGCATCTATATGTCAAAACTTTTAAAGTTTACAGATGTAAATACAGGTATTTAGAATCTTCATTAAAAATAAAGAAACACGTATTTTTTTGTTTTCGGAAAATCCCAATAGGAGGGGTGAAAAGGGGTGAAAATGGGTTGAATGCCGTTAATGAGGATACTTATATCTCAGAAACTGACGATATTACAGACCTGAAAACTGGTGTTTGGAATCTACTTTAAAAATAAAGAAGCACGTATTTTTTTTTGGAAAATCCAATTAATGGGGGGGGGGGTGAAAAGGTGAATTTATAAAATGAGTATATCTATATCTCAAAACTTTTAAAGTTTATAGGTGTAAAAATTGGTATTTAGAATCTCCTTAAAAAAAATAAAGAAACACTTATTTTTTGTTTTCGAAAAATTCTAATAGGAAGGGTGGAAAAGGGTGAAAATTGGTTGAATGACTTTAATGAGGCTACTTATATAATAATAATAATGTTAATGGCTTTACGTCCCACTAACTTCTTTTTCGGTTTTCGGAGACGCCGAGGTGCCGGAATTTTGTCCCGCAGGAGTTCTTTTACGTGCCCGTAAATCTACCGACACGAGGCTGACATATTTGAGCACCTTCAAATACCACCGGACTGAGCCAGGATCGAACCTGCCATGTTGGGGTCAGAAGGCCAGCGCCTCAACCGTCTGAGCCACTCAGCCCGGCAAACTTATATTTCAGAACCTGAAAATTGATGTTTGGGATCTCCTTTAAAAATAATGAAAGATGTATTTTTTGTTTTAGGAAAATCCAATTAATGGTGGGGGCTGGGGTGAAAAAGGGATGAATTTTTAAAATGAGGGTATCTATATCTCAAAACTTTTAAAGTTTACAGATGTAATAATTGGTATTTAGAATCTCATTTAAAAATAAAGAAACACGTATGTTTTTGTTTTCTGTAAATCCCAATAGGAGGGGTTTTCGGAAAGACCACTTGGTTGGAAGGGGGTGTGTGTGTAAATGTGACTGAAAATGGTGTCGATTTCTTTTAATTAGGCTACTGATATCTCAAAAATGAAGATGTTACAGACGTGAAATTTGATATTTGGAATCTGCTTTAAAAGTAAAGAAACACGTATTTTCGGAAAATCCAATGAAGTGCGGGGGGGGGGGGTGAAAGAATTGATAAATGAATTGACTTAATTGTATGAGAATACATACATCTAATAAAAACTAAAGTTGTTACAGACGTGAAAATTGGTATTTGGCTCTCTATAAACAAAGAAAAACGCGTTTTGAAGGGGAAACCATCTTGGGCGGCGGGAGTGAAAATGAGTTGAATTCCTTTCATGAGGACACACAAATCAAAAACTGAAGAAGTTAAGAGTCGTGATAATTGGTATTTAGAAGATCATTTACTATTAAAGAAACAAGTATTTTTGCCGAAAATTCACCCGCACGGGGGGGGGGGGGGGGGGGGTTGAAAGGAATTGAAAAAAGGTGAATTATTTTATGGGGATACTTTTATCTCAAAACTGAAGATAATAGACGTGAAAATTGGTGTTTGGAATCTCCTTTAAAAATAAAGAAACACGCCTTCTTCAATTTTTCTTTGGGGGGGGGGGGTAAATAAACTTAACGGCGGTGGTGTGTAAAATGAGGTGAGACCAATTGATTTTACTGTTCATAATGTACTTATAAGGAGCCTCCGTTGCTCACTCGGCAGCGCGCCGGCCTCTCACAGCTGGGTTCCGTGGTTCAAATCCCGATCACTCCATGTGATATTCGTGCTGGACAAATTGGAGGCAGGACAGGTTTTTCTCCGGATACTCCGGTTTCCCCTGTCATCATTCATTCCAGTAACACTGTCCAATATGTAATTGCATTTGTCATTCATCGCTTATTGCCCCAGAAGAGTGCTTCGGCAACCGGCACAATTCCTATTGTCGCCGTTAGATGGGGCTATATTCATTCCATTCCTGACCCTGTCGAATGACTGGAAACAGGCTGTAGTTTTTCGATGTACTTATTCTGATCATAAAACGATCATTTTTAATCTTTCCTGGGTTCGATTTCAACAGCCAACTTTTCCTTCGGAGAACATTCTTAGATTACAGTAGACTCTCCTAGCGTATAAATAAAAATTTAAACACATTTGAAATAAACGATAGGAATGAGATTGACCGTCAAATTATTCACCTCTATAATAAGGTCAATAATGCACGGAAGTATGTCATTCGTATCGCCAGAAATCCCGCACACTTGCCTACGCGCGACAATGTTGCTGGTCACTATGTCAAAAATGACAATGGTAGCAGATGTACTTTACCGCCAAGTAGCGGTCTTGCATCTTGCTGTGGGGTCCATGTTGTAACCAAGGTTGAAATTTACAGAACACAACTTTTATTGCTTCACTTTATGATATTTACACAAATAACTGAAATTTATTTTGAAGCAAGAAGGAATATTGAATCTTGAGAAAAGTTTGTCTTTATACAATATGTACAGATTTACAGTCTTTATATACACTCCTATCTTGAAAAGATAGTCTTTGTGAATTGACACGTTGATAGTCGAAAACTATCTGGCACACTAACATGAATGTCTTTGAGAGTCCTTGTTTGTTGAAGTGCCTGAATTCCTAAAAAGCAAGTTAAATTGATTGAAGAAATTCCACCTAGCGAAACTAAGGGAGCTTGCATAACTTAGGGAATGAAAATGGCTTGTAAAAGAATTACGGAACATAGGCAGTGGAAACAGGTAAGGGAGCGGTGACCAGAGGTGAAACCTCGTACTGCCAGAAATTCAGTCCACCTGGTCGAAGCACATTTTCAAGAGGAGTAGCCTCCGTGCTCGACGTAGGGTGTATTCTGGAGCTGGACACCGGGGCAAGTGGGCGATTGAGCAGGCAGGGAGCTCCTATTTATAGTACACTCGATGGTCAGGCACGCGCACTGAGGGCTGCGCGTCGAAGCTAGCAGAATGATACACAGGCGCGCGTGCAGCTGGCTGGTGGAGCGAGAAAGGGAGCGCCGGACATACAACACCCTCCCCTCCTAAATACGCCGGTACGGCGCGAAACGGCGGCGGCGCTGGCGGCGACTGCGATGCTGGGGCGGAGCTGCTGATGTTTCTGTTGTATTGTCCGGAGCTGGAACTGGGCGGAGTGGCGCTGTCTCGTCCTGAAAGGAACCCATTGTTATTAAATGATCTAAAGCGCGTTCAGCAATAGATTTATCAGGTTTAGCAATAGCATCAATAGCTGGACAGGGGCGGTAGCGCTGACGTATCTGATCTTGATGGCGGCAGATACGTTTCTCCGTAGTCTGTATCTCGTATAGACGATGACCCAAAGATCTGCAGATGACTCCAGGTATCCAGAGTGGGTTGGATTTGAATGTCCTGGTGTAGACCTTGTCGTTGAGGGAGAACTTCGTTGGTGAGGTCTTATGCTGGGCCGGCAGAGGCTGTAACAGAGAAAGTAAAGTTCTGTGAGGTCGTTCATGGAGCTTCTGTGCAGGAGTGATATTATCAGCGCCGGGTAGAGTTCTGTAGTTGTTTAAGAGTTGGAGCAAGGCTTGGTCTTTAGTTAAGCCTGAAGAGACAGCTTTCTTCATACTTCTTTTAAATGTTTGTACGAAGCGTTCAGCTTCACCATTAGATTGAGGGTGAAAAGGTGGTGCTAGGATATGACGAATGCCATTATGTGTACAAAAGTTCTGAAAAGCAGTAGCTGTAAATTGAGGTCCGTTGTCCGAAATGAGTACTTGTGGTAAGCCTTCTGTAGTAAAGATTTTCTGGAGAGCACGAATGGTAGCTTCGGTTGTAGTAGTCGAATGCATATCCACGACATATGGAAAGTTTGACAGTGAGTCGATGACTATTAACCACATGGAATTGAGGAAAGGACCTGCGAAATCGATGTGAACTCGTTCCCATGGAGTAGTAGCAGGAGGCCATGAAGCAAGATCAGAAGACGGGGCGTTCTGATTCGTTTGACATTGCTCACAATGACGTATTAGCTTTTCGATGGCGGCATCAATACCGGGCCAGTAGCAGTGTTGACGGGCGAGTTGCTTTGTTCTGGAGATACCCCAATGGCTTTGGTGTAATAATTCGAGAACTTGTTTCTGTAGGCTAAGTGGGATAACCACTCGGAAGATGGTGCCTGCTTCTAGTAGTACAACTCCGGCACGAGTCGTGAGACGATGCTGCATACGATGATAAGGTGCCAGGTGGGCAGGAAGTGTGCTCTGAAGAGGCCAACCGTTGCGGATGTAAGTACGTACAGTAGCAAGTGTACTGTCCTTATCCGTAGCTTTAGCTATGCAGGTAGCATCAATTGGAAAACTGGATACAGTATCTTCAAGTTCTATGTCCAACTGAAGACATTCAGATTCTTGAGAATCGAAGGCAGTATCAGGACCAACGGGTAAGCGGGAGAGGGCATCAGCATTACAATGCTGGGATGTGGCTCGATATACAATCTGATAGGAATAATCAGAAAGGAACATGGACCATCTTTGAAGCTTTCTGAGGGAATTCTCTGGGATCTTATTACCAGGATGGAATAAGTGTACGAGAGGCTTATGATCGGTAATGATCAGGAAATGGTTGCCATAGAGATATTCATTGAAACGGCGAATACCAAAGATGATTGCTAAAGCTTCTTTCTCTATCTGTGAGTATCGACGTTGATGGTCATTAAGTGTTTTCGAAGCGAAGGCGATGGGGCGTTCTTGTCCATGACGATCCTTCTGGGAGAGAACGGCACCGACACCGTAGTCTGAAGCGTCAGTAGCTAGCGTGATGATCTTGTCGGGCTGAAAATGAGTGAGTTGTATAGCTTGAATTAAGGCGTTGTTGATTGTTTTCCATGCCTGTTGGCATTGCGGAGTCCACTGAAACTTAACACCTTTTTTACGTAGAGCGTTTAATGGAGCTGCCACTGTAGCGAAGCGTGGAATGAACTTATTATAATAGTTCGCTTTGCCTATGAAGGACTGAAGCTGCTTGAGGTTCTGAGGTGCTGGCATGTTTACTATCGCTGAGACATTCTGTGTACTAGGACGAATTCCATTCTTATCAAGTATATGTCCTAGGTAGTGAACTTGAGGCTGAAAGAAGGTACATTTAGCGAGATTCGCTCGTAGTCCATTGTCTTTCAATTTCTGGAGAAGGAGGCGTAGATTGGTTAGATGTTCCTGATGATCTTTTCCAGTAACAATAATATCATCCAGGTAGTTAGCACAACCGGGAATTGAGGCGGTGAGTTGAGCCAAATAGCGCTGAAAAATAGCCGCTGAGGATGAAACACCGAATGGGAGCCGCTGGAGCTGGAGCAGTCCTAGAGGAGTGTTGAGTGTGAGAAATTTCTTAGATTCTTCGTCTAAAAGCAGCTGGAGATATGCTTCTTTAAGATCAACTCGAGAGAAGAATTGTCCACCAGAGAGACGACGGAATAAGTCTTCTGGACGTGGAATGGGAAAGATATCGGTGTCGAGTTGTGCGTTGACTGTAGATCGAAAATCGCCACAAAGTCGAACATTACCATCAGGTTTCTTGATTACCACGAGTGGAGTAGCCCATTGACTAGAAGTAACTGGTACAACAATTCCAGTTTGTATCCATCTTTCTAATTCTTTCGTGACCTGGTCTTGAAGTGCTAGGGGTACTGGACGTGCTTTGAAGAAGCGAGGCTTAGCTCCGGATTTCAGCTGTATGTGAGCTGTATAGTCTTTGGCTGTTCCGAGCTGAGAGTCGAAGACTTCAGGAAACTGCGCTAGGAGAGCGGTAACGTCAGAAGTAGGATGCAATGTAGATACGACGTTAATGTTGTCATGTATCTGGAAACCAAATAAGTTAAATAGATCCATGCCCATAATGTTTGATGCAGTGTAGTTGTTAACTACGAGAAGAGGAATGGCTTTCTGAATGCCTTTATAACTAGCCTGAAGCTTGATTTGACCTTTGATGTCAATTTTCTTCTTGTTAAATGTCACGAGCTGGATGTCCGCTGGAGAGCATGAAGGTGAACCTAAGTTGTGGTAGGTAGTCAGGTTAATAATAGAGACAGGTGATCCAGTATCTAATTGAAAATCGACAGATCGATCAGAGAATGAGAGAGGAATGATGATTTTGTGAGAATCCTTTGTGGGAAGAATAAGATTGATCTGATCAACTTCCATGTCTTGGCGGGGCTGTATATGCTTCCGGCGTGCTGCAGTAGTCTTAGCAGGGCGGAGCGAACTTTGACAGACAGTCTTAATGTGTCCAAGTTTATTACATCGTTCACAAGTAGCTTTGAAAAAACGACAGTCACGACGTGCATGATGCTTGAAACAACCTCGGCAGGAAGGCAGGAGTTTCGAGGTGCTTTTAGAATTGGGCTTCCGTGTAGCATGACGAGAGGGAACCTGGCGAGAATGCTTGGTGGAGAGCGCCTTATCCGTACGGTTCACTGTAGCAGAGGACTTGCGGGCCTGAGGCGAGACTTGTGCAACTTCGTGTGGAGAAGCTATGGCTGCGGCAGTCTTGGTAGTAAGCTCATAAACCGTAGCAATACGCTGGACGTCTTCTAAAGAAGGGTTACTCTGCTTGACAGCGTCAAAACGTATTTTGTCTTCAGGAGTATGTAAAATTATCATGTCCCGAATGAGAGAATCAGTGTAGGATGAACCACAACCGTCCTTGGAGCAGATGAACTGGCAGGGTTTAGCTAGACCACGCAATTCAGTTATCCATTCAGTATGTGTCTGATGGGGTTGCTTTCTGCTCTGAAAAAATTTATAGCGAGCAGCCACTATGTGAGGAGCTTTGGCATAGTGTTCCGTGAGACGGGCTAAGAGCTGCGTGAAGGGTACCTCAGATAAGTGTTCTTCTGGACTTAATTTACGTAGTAATTCACACGTAGCATTGCCAACCGAACTAAGAAATAGTGCGCGGCGGCGTTGATCATCTGTGACAGAATGGCAGATGAAATGCTGTTGCAAGCGGGCTAAATAAACTGACAATTCTTCCTTAGCCGGATCAAAAGCAGAGAACGGAGGAATAGCTGATGGCTGTGTAGAGACAGAAATAGCTTGAATAGCCTGAATTAATGCTGCCTGTTGTTGTTGCATAAACTGTTGTTGTTGCTGCTGTAAGGCTTGGAAGACCGTAGCGAGTTGTTCCGCAGTAGCCATTGCGAGATGCGTGCAAGAAAGAGTAAGGTAAGCTGTGTGTCAGAACTGGTTGGAGTGTCGTTGTTGTTTAGCACGTCGCCGTAGAGTTGACAACTGGGCCCTTTGAATTGTAGTGTTGGTTTCGTGTGTACCTCGTCGCTATAGAGTTGGCAACTGGGGTCGAAGAATTGTAGTTTGTTGCTTTTTTACCTCGTCGCCATAGAGTTGGCGACTGGGGCCGAAGAATTGTAGTGTCGCTTTTTTACCTCGTCGCCATAGAGTTGTGTTGTAACCAAGGTTGAAATTTACAGAACACAACTTTTATTGCTTCACTTTATGATATTTACACAAATAACTGAAATTTATTTTGAAGCAAGAAGGAATATTGAATCTTGAGAAAAGTTTGTCTTTATACAATATGTACAGATTTACAGTCTTTATATACACTCCTATCTTGAAAAGATAGTCTTTGTGAATTGACACGTTGATAGTCGAAAACTATCTGGCACACTAACATGAATGTCTTTGAGAGTCCTTGTTTGTTGAAGTGCCTGAATTCCTAAAAAGCAAGTTAAATTGATTGAAGAAATTCCACCTAGCGAAACTAAGGGAGCTTGCATAACTTAGGGAATGAAAATGGCTTGTAAAAGAATTACGGAACATAGGCAGTGGAAACAGGTAAGGGAGCGGTGACCAGAGGTGAAACCTCGTACTGCCAGAAATTCAGTCCACCTGGTCGAAGCACATTTTCAAGAGGAGTAGCCTCCGTGCTCGACGTAGGGTGTATTCTGGAGCTGGACACCGGGGCAAGTGGGCGATTGAGCAGGCAGGGAGCTCCTATTTATAGTACACTCGATGGTCAGGCACGCGCACTGAGGGCTGCGCGTCGAAGCTAGCAGAATGATACACAGGCGCGCGTGCAGCTGGCTGGTGGAGCGAGAAAGGGAGCGCCGGACATACAACAGTCCAGAACATCTAATAATAAAAATAATAATAATAATAATAATAATAATAATAATAATAATAATAATAATAATAATAATAATAATAATGTTCTGGACCGTCGTCAAATTGTGCGGACGCGCTGGAAACGGGTCCTGGCCTGGTAATGACTACGAATACAGTCAAGCCGCGGGTTCAGTACCGCCAAAGCACCCAAGACGACACCACGCCGGATCTCCTTCAGGATTTGATCCATACTAAAAATGCTTATAGGAAAAGATGGCAAAGATTTAGGGGCCGAACTGACCGCGTGGAATACCTCGACCTACCTCGGGAAGTACGAAATCGATTGCTGGAAAGAAAGATTGAAAAATGTGAGGAAGTTTGCCGTAATCTCTCAGAAAACGAGTCAGATCGTGAATTTTGGCGGATTCTCTCAGAAAACGAGTCATTTCGGAGGATTATATATAAAACGTTAAGCATTTAATTATAAATTTCAGTATAATACCGTAGCGAAGCACGGGTATCTTGCTAGTATACAATATATTGCATAGGAGTTGTTTTACATTTAAATTGATTTAATTAGACTACACTTCCTAATAATCAAATTAGTTTGCATTGTAACCTATTACTTCCTAAAATTTCGGGGTCTAGTCATCATGAGAGCTGAGGTAGTGTGTCAGAAAGTACTACTGCTGCACCATTGACCCTTTGAGTAGCTCTTTTCACAGCATCTAGACTCACTAGTCGTCTTATGAATGACCACTTAATACCTTAGAATCTTCCACATAGTTACAGCCGTGAACAACATTGAGACTTCATTGGAAAGCACATTTTGCTCTAGCCTGTGTCAAAAGGCAGATTTAAAACTCCTGTACCCATTAGGGAGTTGTAGCAGGTATTATTCTAATCGGAAGAGAAAGTGATGGTGATTATTGTTTAAGAGGAAGTACAACTATGCAACCATTGTCAATATAACACTGATAATCAGAGAGAAAAAAAATGGAAGGGATCCGACAGTTCCAAAAATGAAGGTATCGGCCACGATGGGCGGGAAAATGAAAAACTCCCTAGGCTTCGAGTACTCTAATACCGACCTTTCGGTAAAGAACAAGGGTTGACCGAGGGTGGTCGGATAGGATATATGAAATTGAGGAACCTGACACAAGTAGACTAAGTGAAAACAATTCCAGGACTCAGCTGCGGGCCCCGTGGTCGCTTACCACGCTCCCAATTTAAGAGCCCCTGGGGCCCCTTTCAGTCGCCTCTTACGGCAGGCAGGGATACCCTGTGGGTTATTCTACCGCCCCCAACCACAGGGGGATCAGGAGAGAAAGTTGGAGAGGTTTGTCTCTTGAAGGAATGAACTCGCCGACGAACAATACCGACTCAGAGGCAAACAGGAAATCAAACAATACACAAATATTCACAATGACCTTTGAAAATTCTATGGACCTATTAAGAGAATGCATCCAGACAGACTTACAAAATAAATAGTCAAATTATATGAAAACAGGAAAACCAAATCTGATACAGATGCCGAAACAGGCATGAATTACACCAGCAGATGTCCAAAACTGGGTAATCTTCAGATCCAAACCTCACAATTGATAAGTTGACCAAGAAGAATGAAGAAGAATGGAACAACGTGGTATGAAGGCAGAAGTGATATTCACAGTAAAGGAATGCAAGAAAACATGTAAATTTTTTCTTTTTCGAAAATCCAATGATCGTGAGTATGAAAAGTGGAAATCCATAGCCTGTTTCCATTCAGCTGGATCAGAAATAGAATGAATATCTTCATTGGGGTAATCATATTTACGCAGTAGTTAAGAAAGGCGACAGATCTCTTCACATGCTTATGATAGTGTTTAGGGGTTGTAGTAATGATGTAAAGGAGAGGGCGTATAAGTCTCTGGTAAGACCCCAATTAGAGTATGGCTCCAGTGTATGGGACCTTCCCCAGGACTAATCGATACGAGAAGTGGAAAAATTCTGGGTGATTTCCAACAAAGGAGCAGTGTTACGAAAATGTTGCAAACTTTGGGCTGGGAGGATTTGGGAGTAAGGAGACGAGATGCTCGACTAAGTGGTATGTTTCGAGCTGTCAGTGGTGAGTTGGTGTTGAATGATAAGCTGAAATAATAAGACTGAGCGTCGTTTTTAAAAGTGGGAAAAATCATATTATAAAGTTAAAGTTGGAATTCTAGAGGAAGGAATGGGGCAAATATTTAGTTATAGGACGAAAAGTACTGGATTGGAATAAATTATCAAAAGAAATGTTCGATGAATTTCCAAGTTCATTGAAAATATTTTTTTTTTTTTTTTTTTTGCTAAGGGCTTTACGTCGCACCGACACAGATAGGTCTTATGGCGACGATGGGACAGGAAAGGCCTAGGAGTTGGAAGGAAGCGGCCGTGGCCTTAATTAAGGTACAGCCCCGGCATTTGCCTGGTGTGAAAATGGGAAACCACGGAAAACCATCTTCAGGGCTGCCGATAGTGGGATTCGAACCTACTATCTCCCGGATGCAAGCTCACAGCCGCGTGCCTCTACGCGCACGGCCAACTCGCCCGGTTTGAAAATATTTAAGAAAAAGCTCGGTGAACAATTATAAATAAATGTAAATTTGAGATAAACCATTGATAGGAATCTGCCACCTGGGCGACCTACTTAAATGTAGATAATTGATAATCGATTGATTGAATGATTGATTGACGTAAGCCAAATTCTAAACACAAGAGAAAACGTTTGTAATCAGTAAGCTTTGTGGATTTTTTCTTTTTCTTAAGGTGGTTTAAGTTGTTTGAAGATCAGGAGATGAGTCAGGAACGCATTCTTTTCATGATGACTCAAAATTAACACGTGTTCTTACATGAAAATTGCTTGTCCACACTCTGAAATTGCCACACGCACTTGGTTAACTATGGTTGTGAGCCCCTCTATCAACGACGATCATCGCGAAGATGAAAATATTTTTCACTCGTCATGGTAACGAGTTAACTTGCGATGGTGTTGAAGTGTGCTCTGTCTCTACTGTTGCCTGTCATCTCCGGTAAATGGCATTACTATTGTAACAACAAAAATATCCACTTAAATCAATAACTGCTATCACAGTCTTTGCGACTCATTGATATTACGTTTAACTTGTCCACGTGCATAACTGGCAGTTTCACGTGTAGTGATGAGAGGACAAGTGAGCTGTTATTTCCACGAGGTTGGATGATGCGAGGGAAATCCTGTGATTCATTTCTCTTGGGGCGTGGGACAGAGCGAGCCGCACGCTTTGTGTGCCGCCGCGATGCCAGGCCAGGCGACACGCCATTCAAATGCGAACCGGAATTTGGCGTCGCATTGCTCAATAGCCCGTGTAACTTCTGGTCGGTCGACTCTGTTATTGGCTGCATTCCTCAGACCACTGAGACCTGGACTTTAAACTTCCTATAATTAGTCGGGCTCAATTCATTGTTAAAGTGTCGCTCTCCACACTCACGAGTTGCAAAGTAGTTATCGCGGCAGGTTTCATAAAACTGATGGGGGAAGGTACAAAGGTTCTGTCTTTGACCCAGATTCCACACGTGCTCTTCGTGCACTTTGACGTTTAGAAGGCTTTCTTTTGTTTTTATCTCCAAGAAGATCTGATATGTATGACATTCTTTTAACTGATCCTTGTCTTTGACGATAGAGGTATGATGGTGTGACGGTGATGGAATTGTTTGCATGCCTCTCTTGTGAAAAGATTGATTATACGTATATGAAAAGGAGAACCTGACAGGGTAAAACAATGACATAAACAGCTTTATTGATAATTTACCTACATAAAGATAATAACTATATGCTATTATTGCTATTATTATTAATACACATTTTCACCTCACACAGGCCTTATCTGGTTCATTATTAGAAGCACAATTGCATGGATAAGCGATTATCAAGAACAATCACCCTTAAATAAAGCAGTACCTATTTTACAAATCTTCTCAGTATTTTCGTCAAGGAACTTTCTTATGACTCTGTAAGTGCTGAGGAATAAGAACTACCAATTTCTGGATGTCTCCAATCGAATACATGACCATATAAAGCTTTTTCGAGGTCTGATTTGTTTTTTATGAGCCAGTCCTGTTTCTTCAATCACAACAGCCAATACGGTTACTTGTTCCACACGCCACTGATCTCTTAATTTATATGTCCCGAATTTCATTTGATAAATATGACTAGATGTTTGAAGTACAGAAAACTCGAAACGACCCTCCAAACATGATTGGCAGTGCGGTCCCAGAGAGTAATATCGGGTGTGTTACATGCATGTGCCACATTTGTAGAGTTAAGAAGCTCTTGTCCCATTGTATAGCTGCTTTCCAATACGTTGGACGACTTTGGCGAGTCGTACGGCTCCACTGGTGCTTTCAACAAACCATTTGTGAAGGAAACTGTATTATTTATAACCATATGTTACTTACCTTAATGCTATTTGTTTCACATTACAGCCGGACCTGTGGTGTAGGAGTAGCGTGCCTCCTCTTACCCGGAGGCGCCGGGTTCGATTCCCGGCCAGATCAGGGATTTTTACCTGGGTTGAGGGCTGGTTCGAGGTCCACCCAGCCTACGTGATTAGGATTGAAGAGCTGTCTGACGGTGAGATAGCGGCCCCGGTCTAGAAAGCCAAGAACAATGGCCGAGAGGATTCGTTGTGCTGACCACACGACACCTCGTAATCTGCAGGCCTTCGGGCTGAGCAGCGGTTGCTTGGTAGGCCAAGGCTCTTCAGGGTCTGTAGTGTCGTGGGGTTAGTTACGTTAGTTAGTTCCAAATTGCAATGACTGTTGATTACCTTTCAATCTTTGACCATATTATTCTTACTTCTATTTTGGCCAGCTGAAGGGACGTGAAGTAACTTAATGATTTTCTTTCTCTCGTTGCCTTCTTGTATATTTTCATTCTTTTACTACGTTCCATCCTTCTCTACTCCCTTCAGACAGATTTACTTAGCTTCTTCTCTTTCTTTTCGAACCCCCCAAACTCCACAATAACTTCTTCTGAAAATGACGCTATCTAATATCTCGCTTCTTGTGATACTCAGCTCTGTCATATTCTGGTTAATTTCGATGAACCACCGGATTTGTGTTTTGAGAATTTTAACGAAATATTTAAACGTTCTCAGAGTGCCATAAGTACTTAGAGCATGGATCGTAGCAAGTACTTGGAATATTAAATACATTTTAGTATCTATAAATTCTTATCGAACGTCTTCTTCGGTCTCGAATTAAGGCTTAGGTCACAACCAAAGTAACCTTTTTCGGAACTTGACAACGTATCATGACTGGCTGCACGACGTAATAATAATAATAATAATAATAATAATAATAATAATAATAATAATAATAATAATAATAATAATAATAATAATAATAATAATAATAATCACCAAGTCATATTTCTTCCCTGGTGTCATTTTACCCGAAATCTGAAAGATAACTGTGAATGATGGGTCCCCGACCCCGTTTAAATCAATTTTATTTTGCATATAAATGCATATTTCGTCCATTTTATTGTTTTGGTCATATTTTGCTCATTTCGATGATATAAGGTCATATTTGGTTATATTTTGAGCATTTCTATTTAAATTGAGGCGTCGTTTTTAACAAGTTACGTGTTATCTGCGTCGAGTTTCAAACACAGGATTTCGGAATACTGTAGTAAGTCTATTTTTCTTTCTTTTCCCGAAACATATAAATAGCAGGTTTAAAAGACATGATGCCGGGCTGAGTGGCTACGAGAGTTGAGGAGCTGGCCTTCTGACTCCTCTTTGGTAGGTTCGATCCTGGCTCAGTCCGGCGGTATTTGAGGGTGCTCAGATACGTCAGACTCGTGTCGATAGATTTAATGGCACGTAAAAGAACTCCTCCGGGACTAAATCTTGGCACTTCGGCGTCTCTGAAAACCGTAAAAGTAGTTAGTTGGACGTAAAGCAAATAACATTATTAATAAAAGACATGGTCCCGAGAAAAAGATGCTGTACAGATGTACACAGACATATACTAAAAATATATGCTAATACTTCGTTTTCTTGGTTCTTTTCTTAAAGGAAAAGTGAGTGGGAACTGCGCCTCAGGGCTATTATAGGAATGTATAAACTTTTCACTGACCTACTGTAGCTCAGTCAGTTTGTATGATTAAATATTTCTCTTGTATTATCGTTCATCATTTTTTTGGCACGTTCCTTGTTAATAATACACTAATAAGTGAAATGCTTAGGTTTCCAATGTAAAGTGCTTGTTACGGATTTGTGATGATAACGGCAGGCTCACTTGCCTACTGCCATTCACAATCGAGTTGGGAAGTTTTCATTATAATTGCAGGCCCCATCTCTTACTGCGCGGTCACAATCGATTTGGGAGTTTTCATTACAATGGCAGGCCCCCTTTCCTACTTCCAGACAGATTACAGTTTTCATTAGAATGTTTGGCAACGTCCCTACTACCAGTCGAAATTGAGTTGTGCAGTTATAATTATAATGACAGGCCCCTTTTCCTACAGCCAGCCAGCTTACTACCAGTCACACCAAGTTGGTGAGTTTCCATGAAAATAGCAGGCCACTATGCCTAATACCAATCGCATTTTAGATTGATACATTTGTTTATAAGGGCGGGTACCATTGCCTACAGCCAAACACAATCGGGTAGGGGACTTTTAAACAACAATGCATGGTCCCTTGCCTTCTGCAAGTCAAATCGAGAAGTGCATTATTCACTACAATGGTAGGCCTTTCTTACTAATTCCCGTTACACAGGTGTTGGAGAAGGACCCCATTCCTACTGCCAGTCAAAGTCGGTGTGGGGAGTACTGATTACAATAGCAGACACACCCTTTCTCGATCGCTACAAGACGACATCAGTGAATATATATAGATCGACATACGAAAGTATATGCATGCTCAAAATATTGCGGACCTTCATTTACAGATTGACTGCTGCTAAACGGTACGTCATATCGACAAAGGATTGTACCATAAGACGACAGATTTAGCGGCCTAAATAGCTGGTCGTATGATCTATTCATGGATCAGATTGAGTTAGAAACGTTGAATAGGGTAAAATTTGTGTAAGATTATCTCACATTCCATTACTTTTCAGATAATTATGTGACAGCTACATACATAGCATTTGGCTCACATATGGCTGCTGGGTGGGCTAATTTTCGTGTAGGGTTTGATGATTCTTTCTTATAAGTGATTGAAAGTATGAATTATGCATGTGGAAAGTCCACATTTACTTAACATCGAGAAATAGACAAAATCAAACGTAAAAGGGATACAGATACAACAAAAAGTCATAAGACCAAGGTTGTAGATCACTCGAAATTGAACGGTAAAATTGCCTCTATATATCGATATTCTTCGGGGAAAAAAGTAAAAAATTTAAAGTTCTTGGAAATGTTCTGTCCGTTACAGGCTAAAATGTATAATTTTGTCAAATTTCTGTTTTCTTGTTCGTCTGATAGATTATGCCGCAGTGTGGATTTTGGGCGAGGAGGGTTAAAATTAGGACTTTCAGGAAAATAAACCAAAAAATTATGCAGATGGTTGTTATTATTACCCCTTAAACGCGTAGTTGTGCGAACATTTCGCCAAAATAGTCAATGTACAGGCACACAGTCGTTAGGATTTTGCTTATATAGATAGATAAGGAATCTGCTCCACGTACAGCACCTTTTGGGCTATGTCTGCTGGACTTACCCTGAAAAACTGACCATTCATGATATCTTCCTTATTAATCTTTCTGTCGAAAAAATACACATGAAAAAAGTTTTAGAAATGGATTTCCAACAAATTTGGTCGATTTCAAGTCAGGTTGGTCATGTACTGTATATATTGTGGAAGAGTAAATTCACCATTTCGGTTCCCTATAAACCGCCAGTCCATTCCAGGAACAGGAAATGTTATTGGCCTTTAAAATCTACCTTTGGAAAGGTGGATGCTAAATATAAAGTTTGGTTCAAATATCTTCAATAGTTTTCAAGTTGTAAGAAATACCTTCAACACGCGCCCGTTATTAAGTTAAGTCCGGTTAATGATATCTCCCTTATACATCTTACCGAAATGATGCACATGAGAAAAAAGGTTTAAAATTAATTTCCAATAAGGCAGGTAGATTTCTATAAGGTTTGGTTTTGTGGGAGTGCAAAATCATGGTTTCGGTTTCGTATAAACCCCCCAGTCATTTCAGGGATTTAGAAACAATATTTGCCCTGAAACCTACCCAAGTACAGGTGGATTCTAAATATGATTTTGGTGGAAATATATCGAGTAGTTTCCAAGTTATAGACAAACAGACAAACAGACAAACAGAAAAACAAACACCAAATCTAAAAATATGCAGATGGTCATTATTACACCTGAAAAGGATAACTGTACAAAAATGTCGCCAAAATAGTCAATGTACAGATACACTGTAGAAGTGCAGACCTTTATTTCGAGAGTTACTGATTTGAAACTCTGCGACATATCCGCAAACGGACCTCACCATCAGACGCCTCTTTCAGTGTTCTACATGGTTGGTCCCATGACATCTTCTCGTATCTCCTATATTTATGGGTCAGATTGAGAATCATTGAATGGGGTGAAATTTTGTACAGTTTTCACATACTGTTTTATATTTGTGATACTCATGTGACAGATAGAATCATAAAATTTGGCTATCACATTGCCACTGGTCATGCCAATGTGCGTGCCGAATGTCATGATTCTATCTTTCCTATAAGTGTGCCAAATTAATGTTAACATATACGTGTGAAAGTACAAAATTAACTTGAAATCGATAAATACAGCTCTGTTTAACGTATAAGGAATGGAAATAGGACCAAAGATGTAGATATCTCCAAAATGAAAGGCGATTGTGCTTTCTGATTTGTGATAAGACTTACAGATTAGCCACCAATTATCCCGAAACGAAGGTGTGCACCGTCGTTAAAATTGCATCCATATTTCGATATTTTCCGAGGCCGAAAGTTATACATTTGCATAGCTTAGAATATTTCCTCAAAGGAAAGAGTGTCAAGCTTTTGGTATTAGCACTCGCATACATACGGTGTAATTAAGGAAGAAAATAATTCAGTAAAGAAAGTTGAAATATTTAGAAAATGGATTAAAACTGAGGACAGCCGGATGACGACAAATATGTAAATACCAAGTGAATGTATTGGAAAATGAAATGCCCCTCAATAAATTATGCTGGTGTGAGTTATGGATATAAGAAAGAGGTAACAGAGGAGAAATTTAGGCACAGGCATTCTTAGGTAATCAGATAAGAAGATGAATATTTGTGTTATTACTTAAGCTATTCGAGGACGGTTATAAACTCCAACGATATTCCGCCAATATCCCGCAGAATGGCCGATTGAGCCCTCTCTTGCCTTCTACCCAAAGAACAACCATGGATTTAAAGGTATGATGAGGAAAATGGCAATACGTTACTTCCCTGCTGGCAAGCAGTCAGAGACGTTGCCATGATAATCTGTAGGTTCGTTGTCGGTCTGTCGGTCACACACGCAGACCATGATACCCGCAGAAAATAGTAAATTTCTCCGTCATTTGAATAGTTAGGTAAATTATGAACATAACAAAAGTTGTTTATAATGAAGAGACGTTTCATATACGGTCCACGGAGTTTACATAAAATCAATAGTATAAGAGAAAACCCCCCGTCTAATCAAAGATTTTAAAATGAAATGAATACAGAAACCTTCCTCGGGGTGAGAATACTCCAAATATGAAGTTTGGTTGAAATCTATCCAGCCGTTTTGCCGTAATGGTGGAACAAACAAACAGACAAACAGACACGAAAAGTAAAAACCACCGATTCGGTCTTGAGTTGACCTAAAATGGATAAATATCTGAAAAATTGGCAAAACAAACGGAATTACAGACAGCGGACCCCCTACAACTTTATTTATAAGATTATTGCCGACATCGATGTTTTTCCAACTGTATTGTTAACCAACACAATGTAATTTAAAGATCGGTTACATTACAGTGATATTTAATTCAATATAATCCAGAATTGTTTGGTTCTTCTTTCGAGTTGAGACGTATTTTTTACATTCCGTACTGTTTACGGACGTTTCAAATAGGATTCTTTGTCAAGGCGACTGAACAGTTTCCCAGGCGGGTAATCAACTATAAGAGTTGTTACTGTCCTTGGACTTAAATAGCCTTCTCTCTCTGGCTAACGTAAGACCATGCTGTCTCGTGGGAATTCTGGAACCTACGTGTCACACCCAAGTAGTTGGGGGACTGCCGACGCTATTACGTTACTTGAGGTTCGCCCTGCATGTTCATGTTGTGGCCTGCATCTTTTAATATATAATATGCATCCAAGAATTGGTGATTTTTTATCTTTCCTCTAAATTCATGTTGTTCGGGGTTTTCTTAATTTCGATAGCCTCACGGATTTTCTTTTCGAGATTTCGGGGAATACCTGCTAAGATCTTGGTTCTGTCAAAAGGAATTACGTGTCTTTTTTCATATTAATGCTTGGCTAGAGCTAAAATATCTGTGTCTTGCTTCTTGGTTTGACGGATATGTTCTTTAAGTCGGGTAGAAATCAGACCCTTCGTTTCACCCACGTAACACGTCCCGCAGTTACATTCATTGTGGTAGACTCCAGAAGCTCGTAATTGTATTGTGTCTTTTACTGGTGGCAGATCACGGGTTAACTTCCGGAGTGGTTTATAGATTTTCTTGTCATTTGTCTAGTATCTTTCCGATCGTGATCGTGTCTGTAGTGTTTATAATGCAAGGAAATTTCGCTGTTCTTGGACCGGTCATTTCTTTCTTCCCTTTGTTTTCTTCTACGGCGTCTTTTCTTCGTTTCCTTCAAATGTTCTAAAAACTCGTCGGATGTGGTTCAGCGAGTAGCCGTTTCACCTGAGGGTTTCTTTGAGATGTTATTTCTCTTCTTCGAGGTGTTCTCAATTTAAAATGCCATGTTTGTCCTCCTAGTTTACCAACGGTTCCTGTATTCATACCCAATGTGGCGTCATCTTTAAGATGCCCTTGTACAGTTTCAAGTTTACTTGGTAAATTTCCTTTTTTTGAGCTTTTTTGAGTGACAACAAATATTTGCCACGAATTCTGAATTAACCATCGTGCACTTTTTTGTTAGAAACAAATATTATAATATTTCTGAATTATTTTTTACAATCTTTGAGGCCTAACTCTGGATGTAGCCTACAGAATGTTTGCCATGTGACAGAGGTAATGTGTGGTGAATCGTTTGAGCTCCGCAGCTACTACATTTTTTGTGTGATTCAACGGGCACACTCGATTGGGCTTAATGAATGATTGGTTGTGTGATTGAGTAATCGCATTACAGTTCACGAGAGAGCACTGGAGCGACATGGCTGTGATCTGCCATGATGCGACTGGAAAGGCTCAAAATTGAAACCCTACCTGGTAATCTTCATTACAAAACGGGATTTTGCAGAATACACCAACAACCAATGGATGAGCTGCTTTTAAATTTCCGGATAATCTTTGTGAGGTTATAAACGTGTGCAAAATAAACGAGCGTTATTAGAAGTCCCTTGATATTCGGTTGTTTATTTCCCAACATGAGTTAAAGGGAAGTAGCTAATAATAATAATAATAATAATAATAATAATAATAATAATAATAATAATAATAATAATAATAATAATAATAATAATAATAATAATAATATTGTTTGAGGCATCAGTCCATAGACTGGTTTGATGCAGCTCTCCATGCCACCCTATCCTGTGCTATCCTTTTCATTTCTTCGTAACTATTGCATCCTACATCTGCTCTAATCTGCTTGTCATATTCATACCTTGGTCTACCCCTACCGTTCTTACCACCTACACTTCCTTCAAAAACCAACTGAACAAGTCCTGGGTGTCTTAAGATGTGTCCTATCATTCTATCTCTTCTTCTCGTCAAATTTAGCCAAATCGATCTCATCTCACCAATTTGATTCAGTATCTCTGCATTCGTGATTCGATCTATCCATCTCACCTTCAGCATTCTTCTGTAACACCACATTTCAAAAGCTTCTATTCTCTTTCTTTCTGAGCTAGTTATCGTCCATGTTTCATTTCCATACAATGCCACGCTCCACACGAAAGTCTTCAAAAACATCTTTCTAATTCCTATATCAATGTTTGAAGTGAGCAAATTCCTTTTCTTAAGAAAGGTCTTCCTTGCTTGTTCTAGTCTGCATCTTATAACCTCTTTACTCATCGTTAGTTATTTTACTACCCAAGTAACAATATTCATCCACTTCCTTTAAAACATTTCCTAATCTAATATTTCCTGCATCACTTGCCTTCGTTCGTGTGCACTCCATTACTTTTGTTTTGGCCTTATTTATTTTCATCTTGTACTTCTTACCCAAGACTTCGTCCATACCATTCAGCAACTTCTCGAGGTCATCTGCAGTCTCAGATAAAATAACAATATCATCGGCAAATCTCAAGGTTTTGACTTCCTCTCCCTGGATTGGTATTCCCTTTCCAAATTCCTCTTTGATTTCCTTTACTGCCTGTTCTATGTAAACATTGAAAATGAGGGGAACAAACTGCAGCCTTGCCTCACTCCTTTCTGGATTGCTGCTTCTTTTCCAAAGCCCTCGATTCTTATCACTGCAGACTGATTTTTATACAGATTGTAGATAATTCTTCGTTCTCGGTATCTGATCCCAGTCACCTTCAGAATCTTAAATAGCTTTGTCCAGTCAACATTATCAAATGCCTTTTATAGATCTACGAATGCCATGTACGTGTTCGTGTCCTTCTTGATTCGATCCTCTAAGATCAGACGTAAAGTCAGGATTGCTTCACGTGTTCCTACATTTCTTCTGAACCAAAGTGATCTTCTCCCAACTCAGCTTCAAATTGTTTCTTCATTCTTCTGTAAATAATAGGTGTTATAATTTTGCAGGCATGAGATACTAAATAAATGCTGCGGTAGTTATCACACCTGTCAGCACCGGCTTTCTTGGGAATAGGTATAACAACTGTGCCCTACAGGACTCTATGGTTCCGGCCAGGCGAAAGCCGGTCCCGAACCCAGAGTACAGTAGTGAAAGAACTCTCACAAACGTGAGCTGGTGCACATAGTCTTACCTGAACACATATCCTGGCTCGGCCATCCAATAGCGCTCTTCTCAGGGATAACATGGGGATCAATGGGCAACATAAAGATAAAACACTAGGATATGTGACTAATCAGGTAAGAATCAGCTAAATAGAAAAAAATCTAACAGAAACATCCGCTGCATTCAAAGTTTAACAAATAGGGATTTATTACAAAAACAAAATCTATTTACAAAATATAAGAGCTTTCAAAATGATTGGGTAAAGATAACGTTGATCCGATGACAACCAGTTCACTGCCTTCACGAAACAGCTGTGCTGTAACAAGCATGTTACAATTGTGTAAGTAACGAAATCTAGAAAGATGGATATCTGCTGAAATACACATCTAACAGTAGTTCCCAAAAATTTACTATGCCTCGTACCATCGAACCCCGGTGCCAACAAATATAAACACAAAATGAACAGTGTCCTGACTCGGTCACGAACCCTAGTCCCATGAATAGTAAGGCGTATAATATTCATATACGAACAATCAAAAAAGAACGCAACCAACATATCCAAAGTGACAATATCAAACGGGCCAGTGTTAAAATTAAAGTAGAACAAATAGAACAAAAATCTCTCCCTGCGTTCCAAAACATCAAGGTCGTCTACTCCCCCCCTACACACTCGACACGCTGCAGACAGCAATATCACCGAGTTTCAAGACTGTGACGTCAGACACACACCAACCCTCACCATTCGACCACTTGACGAGCGGCAATCCACATAATTTACGAGCTCAGCTGGCTGCAGGCAAAAACAAAACCTCGCCTTTCAACTCACGTAATCTGGCTGCTAAAAGCACTCTTTAAATGCACCTGGGCTATCCGCCCTCATCTCAATATCACCAGCAATATAACAAATCTTATTTCAGCCTCCCATGGGCTCAACCTTGATAATACAAAGACACAAATCAATATGCGATAGTCACATGGCCATAATAAGGCATCTCTAATGCATCCAATACACTCTCAAACTGTGCTAGGCTTTTTCATCTCAATACATACAGTCAGCTACATGCATAATGCTCACATCTCTCAAACATTCGGACTTGCCCGCCCTGTCAGTAAAGCTGTGTGAATTACGGGTTGAATCCTGGTCTCAACTATACAGCCTACGTCTGCAGAAACAAATGCCTGAACGCGACACAATAAATAGTGCCTGCCTGTTAGACTAACCTACTATGACCAAGCGAGTTCGACCTGACCCATGAAGATAATACTTACGCTAATATAATACAATCGAAATGAAATATAAACACACCAATAAGGAATCTACAAACTATCATTTACCCTAATGTACGGGGTTCGAGCTTGAGGCCTAGCTCTATATTACAAAGAATTTCCCTACCGTAACTAACCTGTTGACTGACGGCCCCCCTATTTCTATCTAAATTTAAATGACATGCTTGAAACAGAATTGGAAAGCTCTGACCTTATGTGATTGATGACATGACGGAGCGGCCCTCCCTGTGGACCACTGAATTTACCACATCATGACAAACTGCGACGGTTGCAGCAGATACTGGTGAACACTTGGAGACATCCTATCTTGCGTGAGTCCTTCGTACAGCTCCTTGGATGGTTGGAAGATGTCCCCTTCGACGTCGCGCTGATCAGGTACACCCAACGTTCCTGAATCGATTCCCGTTGTCGTGTTGGCTTCAGCTCCGGTTGTGGCTTCCTCGCAATGATGATGTAAAGCTCGTTCTGACTTGATGCAGGGGTAACTGAAAACAAATTCATTTATTACAGACTGTCCAAACTCGATGCCTGTTTCCACTGCTATCGTGCCTCACACGTTACATTGGCCAAGTCTTGTTCAGAATTGTAAACCTGGTACACTATAGTTTCTTTACCACTCTTAGTAACACTATTATTCCATCCTTTCACTCGGACACCATGGAGTGCTTGAAGAACTACCCTGAGCCTATATTTATTTTAGCATTACGTCAGTTACAACTTGACCTCACAGAAATCTGAAGCTACTAGTTCATCAGTCTATTATAGGCAGTACCTCATCTCACCATAGCATATCAACACAGGTAACATCAAGAATTTAGCTGAATATGCAAGTTGATTACTTACTTCCTCGCAGATACAGTAGTACTAGTTGTATGTGCAGCTCGAAGACAAGATGTTGTTCGCAGTGCCGACTTGTAGCATGACGACTTCGTTCAAGCAGCCTTACGGTCAAAGAATGAGGCTGATGTGCCAGGCGGCCTTGCTTTTATAACCAGGTTAGCGTAACCACGCCACTTGATCGCGTGCAGAATACGCGCGCCGGCGACTAGAAGTTTTCCCGCACAACGCACGTCAAGTACCTTATTTAACGAATGCATTTATGATTGCAGCCCTAATGCATATCAAAATAAAGCAGAAATTATACAGGTTGCAATTCTAGTATCAAATCCAATGCAACTCTTCCGTAACCCACGATATTAATTTAATTCTTTCTTCCCTCCGAAGGTAAGTTTTGCCGGGATCCGGGAAGCGTCCCCAATCTTCATTAAGAGGCTTGGCTTGGGACATAACTCCCTTTAATGAGGTTCTTGAGATTTCTCATAATGACGCTCCAGCTCTCTTCACATAAGAACGCTTCTTCTGGCCTCTTTTATGAAATATACTATAAGACAATGACTTCGTGGGTGGTCTTATGTAATCCCAATATCCAATACTAAAATCTATACTATTGGTCCATGAACAGTATGGTTCACAACATTCTGCCCAAAATCGGATGAGACTTCTTCTGTCTCGTAAATCTTACACACTAAATGGAATAACTTTGCCATGCTGGTTTCTCCTAAGGCAGTCAGTAATTCAGAGGGAGTGTTATCAATTCCAGGTGCCTTGTTCCTGTTTAGGTCATTGACAGCTCTTTCAAACTCTGACCTCAAAATTGGGTCTCCCATTTCATCAGTATCAACAGCCTCTTTTTGTTCCAGAACCAAATTATCTACATCTTTACCTTGATATAACTGTTGGATATATTGCTACCATCTTTCTGCTTTGCCTTATTTCCCCTGAAGTGGCTTTCCATCTGAGCTCTTAATATTCATACACCTAATTTCCTTCCTCAAAAGGTTTCCTGGATTTTCCTGTATGCAGTATCTACCTTTCCTAGGACTATACAACCTTCGACATCCTTGCACTTCTCCTTCAGTCATTCTTCCTTAGCTACCTTGCACTTTCTATCCACTTGATTTCTTTAATCGCCTGTATTCTTTTTTGCCCTCTTCATTTCTAGCATTCTTGTATTTTCTTCGTTCATCAATCAGGTCCAGCATCTCCTGAGTTATCCACCGGTTCTTAATTGATCTTTTCTTCCTTCCTAACATTTCTTCAGCAGCCCTACTGACTTCATTTTTCATGACTATCCACTCTTCCTCTATTGTGTTTCCTTCAGCCTTTTCATTTAGCCCTTGTACAACACGTTCCTTGAAACAATCCCTCACACTCTTTTCTTTCAACTTATCTAGATCCTATCAATTTGCATTCTTTCCTTTTTCAATTTCTTCAGTTTCAGATGGCATTTCATGACCAACAAGTTGTGGTCAGAGTCCACGTCAGCTCCTGGGAAAGTTTTGCAATCCAACACCTGGTTTCTGAATCTCTGCCTAATCACAATGAAGTCTATTTGATACCTTCCCGTGTCTCCCGGTCTCGTCCACGTATACTGCCGTTGTTTGTGGTGTTTGAACCAAGTATTGGCAAGGACTAAATTATGATCGGTGCAGAATTCAACCAGCCGACTTCCTCTTTCGTTCCTTTGTCCCAATCCGAATTCTCCTGCTGTATTACCTTCTCTTCCTTGGCCTACCACTGCATTCCAGTCTCCCATCACAATTAGATTCTCGTCACCTTTTACATATTGTATTAAATCTTCTATCTCTTCATATATTCTTTCGATTTCATCATCATCCGCTGAGCTAGTAGGCATACAGACCTGCACTATTGTGGTGGGCATTGGTTTGGTGTCTACCTTGACGACAATAATTCTTTCACTATGCTTGTCGTAGTAGCTTACTCGCTGCCCTATTTTCTTATTCGTTATTAAACCAACTCCTGCATGTCCTCTGTTTGATTTTGTGTTGACAATTCCGTAGTCGCCTGACCGAAAATCCTGTTCTTCCTGCCAACGTACTTCATTCATACCAACTACATCTAACTTTAGTCTATCCATCTCTCTTTTCAGATTCTCAAACCTACCACAACGATTCAAACTTCTAATATTCCACGCTCCGACTCGCAGAATGTCAGCATCCATCTTCCTGATGATCGCTCCCTCTCGTGTAGTCCCCACCCGCAGATCTGAATGGGGGACTAGTTTACTTCCGGAATGTTTTACCCGGAAGGAAGCCATCATCAGTATATCATTCATACAGAATGAGCTGCATGTCCTCAAGAGTTAGTTACGGTTGCAGTTTCCCATTGCTTTCAGCCGTGTAGCAGGGTCAACACAGCTAAGCCATGTTGAGTGTTATTACACGGCCATGTCAGTCAATCATCTAGACTGCCGCCCTTGCAATTTTTGAAATGCTGCTACCCCCGTTTCGATGAACCATTCCTTAGTCTGGTCTTTCAACAGATACCCATCCAGTATGGTTGCACCTGCGGCTCGGCTATCTGAGTCATTGGGACACGCAAGCCTCCCCACCGCGGCCGGGTCACATGGTTCACAGGGGAGGAATAATAATAATAATAATAATAATAATAATAATAATAATAATAATAATAATAATAATAATAATAATAATAATAATAATAATAATAATAATAATAATAATAATAATAATAATAATAATAATAATCTTGTTTTTCTTCAGCGGTTTTTCCTCCTGGTGGTGGGGTCCTCTAAATGGATTCGTTGTCTCCATTTAGTTCTGTCCTGGGCCGTATCAGTGTGAAGAATGATGCTCTTTAGACATTTGTGAAGAGTATCGGGCCATCGCCTTTTTCTGGTCATCCCTTTGGTATCGTATCTATGACTTCTAACATGTAACCCGTTTTCGCGATAGTATTGGCCGTTGTCCTTAGTGCATGTCCGAAGCATAATTGGCAGCTCTTGCGCCTTTTATGTCGAATGGATGCAATACCAAATATTTCTCCGATGGTTTCATTGGAGATGAAATCAAGTTTAGTGACGCCAGCTGTCCACCTCAGCATCTTCGTCTCCATGATTTCAAATATACGCTCTGTCTCAGTCGTAGTCGGCCAATATTCGCAACGTTATAATACAACAAGGCGGATGACAGTACGATAGAGTTTTGATTTGAGATTATCTTCCATCCTGCGGTCGCAAGTGACGCCTGTCATTGTGCGCCATTTCATCCAGGCTGAGGTTATCCTCGACAATTCGGTCATCATCAACGACTGTGGAGTCAGGATAATTGAATATTGTCACTCGTGGTAGGTCCTCACCGTCGTCCTGTATGGTTCCGTTTGCTGGTGGATCTGACGTCATATATTCAGACTTCTTTATATATGGATATGACTTTTGGGCTGGAGATCTATCTGGAATTAGAGTAGTAATTTTCCCAGCACAAGTTTAACCATGGCAACCAGTGTTCCTCTATGTATACTCGGTCAGTAGCGTCATCTTCTCACTGTGCGTTTTCTTTCTGTAACTAAGAGTTCGAGAAAATTTCGTATCAAGTGAACCCCGTCCTACTCCTCAGTTCTGAACTAAAATACTTGAATTGGCCGGGAAAGGAACCCAGGACCTCGGAATAAAAGATAGGACAATGAACCTCTCGCGTCTACGAGTTTGGTACTTTCTTAAAGGACGTTTATTTCAGCGAAGTGATTGTCTCATATTCACCACGATGACGTAGGTATACTGCTGTATCCTTTTACAACTTGCTTTACGTCGCACGAAATCAGATAGGTCTTATGGCAACGATGGGACACGAAAGGGCGAGGAGTGGGAAGGAACTGGCCGTGACCTTAATTAAGGTACAGCCTCAACATTTGCCTGGTGTGAAAATGGGAAAACACGGAAAACCATCTTTAGGGCTGCCGACAGTAGGATTCGAACCCACTATCTCCCACATGCAAGCTCACTGATGCGCGCCCCTAACCGCACGGCCAACTCGCCTGGTCACAGCTTTATCTATAGGCGTGAGTTCGGACTACATGCATCCTGACTTGTGTTGCTTTCCACAGATATATTGAGAAAACGGGGACGTTCGTGAGACTGATACTGGTATCAGATATAGGTTACTAGAACAATGCAATGATGACCATCATACTTGAACAGTTTTGTGAAAAATTCTATCTTTCAGCGAAGTGAATGAAACATTTTATTCCATTTTGACGTATGAAAACACATTATTTCTATCGACAAGCACGACATAGACTGCCTTCCGCTTTCCGACGAGTTTGAAGAACCATATCTTAACAAATTTTGATGTTTCGTTGCGGGTGATATCATGATAGTTATATGATTCGGGAGAGAGAATGGAATTTCGTATGCTTGGTTTTCTCTCGACCAAATTCCTCTCATTGAACGAGATGAGAATTGTCATTTTGTAGTACGTAATAACAATACCCTCATCATCTATTGGTATAAGACAGAGCCAAGCTCTACTGTCTGCTTTGACGTTTTCATGTATTGAAAGCGATGACTGACAAAAGACAATCGTTACTGCTTCTCATTCAGTGCAGTGAGGTTGTCATTTTGGAGCAAGTACCAACATTAACATCATCTACTAAATCAAGTCTTGCTGAATGCTTTGATGTCTTCCCATTACAGAGCGAGATTAGCAGATGACGATAATTCAATATATTCGTGTTGTGTGTTTAAGTGTCTGGGTAGTAGATATCGTCTTCATTTAGTGAACGAATTAGAATATAGTGATTGTTTATGGATTTAGATTATTTTAATTTTTTGCTTCACGATATTGTCTGCAGGGAAACAAATTTTACGGCACAAAATGCCCTTTCTTTCAATGAAACTTGGAGCACCGGATTTAGTTTAACGAGTTATACGTCCCCGCATACAAATTATTAGAGCAAATGTCAAAAACATTGATTATGTCATGCACTGTAGATGTGTTTATCTTGATGGCTTCAACATTAATTTTACGATAGCTTATACATAAATACTTTATTGCCAGCACAGTCGGATTTTATATTTAGGCTGTTCGCGACTCCTGTCCCAATGTTTATCAACGTGTTGATCATTAGCCAAACAAGATCCATTGTGAAGTTTACGACCTTGCTTTTGCCACATCTGTCATGTTTAGGAGAAATCCATCGGGAGGACTTTACATTCCAGAATGCAAGAGGTTTCACTTGAAAAGAATCTTTGATCATCAAAAGTTGTACGAATTTCCTGTGTTAAATGAACAAATTGTAAATGAGTTGACCATCAACGGACTAAAACGCAACGAGGAAGAAAAAAGTAAACAAAAGTAAAAGTGCAGTTACGCGTGCAAAGAACTGAATTTAAACGATACGTTTGGAGAAGTATGAATTGAGTAAAATCGGACCAAAGGAAAGAGAGAGAGATCAATGATTCTAAATTCGAAGATGCCTAAATCTAATATCCGAATGATATCAGAAGTTGCAGAGGAACTGAGATAGGCTAAGTTAATTATATGGGACGTAACAACCATGGGTATCCATTATGCTCATTCGGCAGTAGATCAGCTAATTATAATCAACAACAAATAATCTTTCGCTACAAAATTAATCTGGCCTGGTGCAGACTTCCTTGCAATAATTCTTCACTGTCAAGGAACAAATGTTGTCCACTCGAGTTTAAAATATTCAACTTTATGGCTCAAAAATGAAACTTCACTTCACTGAAGGACTTCTACAACTCGAAAACAGAGAACTAAGCCAATTGTCACCAACGAGATTCTACAAAAGTAAATTTTGAAAAATATTGTACGAGATTCACCTGGTCCTTCTTTTCATACAAGTCAGAGCACATTTTTTCCAAAGTAGTAATTTTGTGCCCAAGAAACGAACAAGTTAACGTCACCAATAGGGCCCGGATGTTTATGCAGTAATAGGTTAGAATGCAAACTTACTGAAGCGAGTAAGAAGTAGAGTCTACCCGCACGACGGTAATGCTATGAGGTTTACATAAACATTAGGGTTCCGGCCCATTAGAACCCCCTAGAATTTATGTTACTCCCACTACATTACGTTAGAGCGGGCTAGTCGACATTTCCTACTAAGTAATTTTGTTACTAAATAATTTTGTTAGTAGGAAATATCGACTAGCTCGCTCTAACGTAATGCATTGGGAGTAACATAAATTCTAGGGGTTCTAATGAGCCGAAATCCTAACGTTTATTCAAAACTCATCGTCGTCGGGTAGACTCTACTTATTACTCGCTTGAGTAAGTTTGCATTCTAACCTATTACTGCATAAACATCCTGGCCATAGTCATCAACCAACAGGTTCTGAATAGTTTGCTAGGTGACCAAATAACGTCCATTAGCATTGATTCCGTAGAGTTCAATGATGTTAATGAGGTTAGTAAGGCTGGATTTTACAATGGAACGTGAATTATTATACCGAATTTCATGCAGAAATCGGAAATAAATTCTTTTATTCCAAGAATAGATTTAACACCTGTTAGTCCCGATATACCATTCGTTCTAAAATAAAGGCAGTTTCCTCTAAATTTGTATTTCTCTGTCACAATAAATAAGTCACCAGGAAAGACATTAAATTTGGGATAAATCTCAGCGCCTCAGTGTTCTGGACAGCTGTATATAGTTTTCCAAAGAGTACACAGATTCACAGACGTCAAAGTACTATTACACTGAATATATTTTGTGAAGAAATATTATAAATCCTGTTCTAATACCATTAAAATGTCGTATAAAACCTAGAAAGAGTAGCTGTTATTCATAAGGTACATAAGGGGCGATGACAAAGTTTTCGTTCGACGGCCGTACAGTCCTGAATCGGGATGATATTAAGGATAAATCGCCGTGAGCATTGAGACACTCGTCCCACCGACACACCAGTTTGAAGATCCCCGTGTGGTAAAAAATTACTAAAGCTGAGATAAACAATACAAACCCTATAAATAAAAGTGATATTCAATCAAACAAAAAGGTTATAACAATTGAACTTCTATTCAATTTTAACACTTCTCATTCAATAAAAATCACTAAATCGTATCTAATAAAATAAAATCCTATAATTATCAAAATTACTGCTACAATAAACAAAAATAAAAAACTTAAAAAACAAATAGATAATGACCATAAAATGGTTTAAAGTAGTCACCTACATCACTGGTATCACAAACCAACATTTTACTTTAAACTATTTAAACACAATCACAATATACATAAATCTCCCTTTAATACTAAAATATTTAATGGTAATCAATGAAGTAGAAGTAAAATAAATTCACGACTATAGCCGCTGGAACAAGAGTAAATTCCAGAATATATTATACCATGTTGACGCTGCTGCGTAAAGAAGTCTGTAAGCTCCTGCTGCACATCCTCATCTGACAGGAAACGTCGACTTTTCAAGGCGCTACCGAGATCCATTGCTAGTGCACGAATGGTTATGCGCCGGTCCACCCTAATCGCCTCATCCAATGCCCGCTTGTTGTTGTCCATAATGGATGAGGCTGGTCTCCCGGCGTCTTGTGTCGAAGCGCGACCCGCACGGAAATTGTTGCACCATACCACAACGGGGGTTTTCGACAGACACTCTGTCCCATACACATTCTTCATTCCCCAATGGATGCCCACTGGTGTATGTCCTTCGGCAGCCAAGAACAGAATAACAACACATTGGTCCTGTTTGGACGCATTTGCTAATAACGTCGCCGTACTTCACTTGGCCCCATTTAACGGACGCACCTCGGCACGACACGACTGCCACATTAATCCTTTTGCCTACATGTCCCTGCTTATATATCCGCACCAGAATCGCGCTACGTTACATGTCCGCTGCAGCAATGAAAACGTTTTGATCATGCCTTATATGAAAGACCATTTGACATCTGCAATTATTCCTTAGATAGTAATTTCGACTCAGGCTTATGTGTAATCAAATTAGTGTTACATTGTCTTTGATCTTTTCAAAATTCAAGGGCCTTGCCATCTTTTGTGGATACATTCATTATTTGTTCGATGGGTGGAGTCAAAGGATGCATTGTCTGTATCCTCTGCATGTCGTAAGAGGCTACATAAGAGGGGAACAACCAAATAATTCCTAGTCATTCTATCATCTTCTGATCCCATATCCATGATTCTATGTATTTCCGTGTAACAGAAAAAAATGTAAGAGTGCAAAGTGCCGTACTGTGCCAGTTGGCGAAGAGAAGCGTCCATGGTAAATGACGGTGAAGGTCTTCTGATGCAGTGTCCTTCACTAGAATGAGCAGCAACGATGACATCGATGAACATTGAATAATAATAATAATAATAATAATAATAATAATAATAATAATAATAATAATAATAATAATAATAATAATAATAATAGGATATTGTACAAGATGTACTTACCCTGTGAGTTATGTGACCCTTCTGCCACACTATAAACGATACGACCCGCTGTAGCGTTAATGAGGCTGTATACAGGCCGTCTGCTACGTAGCCCCTTGATTTACTCGTTTGCTCCAGCTTTCCATTAACGTCCTGTTCCCATGTACAGCTAAAGTGTATGTGGACTGGTTGGTAATATCCGAGCTTCAATATTACTCTCCTCGCATACTGGAGTGGCTTCGGTGCCGTAAGGAACTTTATTAACGATATGTGGATTATAAAATACTATACTTAACAAGTTCCTCCGTGGTGGTTGTGGTAATTCTACTTTTGAGAGGAAGTAACACAGGGCAACCATATCCCTACTTGAATTTCAATTTTATTCAGCTTCCGCGGGGAATTTATTAGCTAAATATTGACATGCATTAATTTGAAGTCATAATTTGATTTAATAATTATAACAAAATTGATTATTTTTGGTTAAAGATATCCAACAGATTTAAAGAAAATTGAGATTTGGAGCATTCCTACAACTTATTAACAATATCAAACCATGGCAAGGCTGAAGTTGTGGAAGAAGGATTTAATTTTTACAATACAACCGAACTTGAAGAAACACTTCGCTAATTATTTAATTATTTATAAGTAACATATTACTGAAATGAGCGAAGAAAACCGAAACAAGCAACAATGAATCTAAGGGATGGTGTGACGAATTGGTTTGAATTAGGGAGCGGAATATGGCAAGGTCATTGTCTTTCACCAACCATGTTTAACATTATTGAGCACATGATATTCCATACACTGGAAGACGAGCTACTGGAATATGAGAAGGTAACTTGCATAAGATTTGGAGTTGAAATGGTATTAATTACCGATGAACCATTGCCCCTTCAGAGGATGATACTCAAGGAATGGAAAGTTACGGAGTGAAAATTAACGTTAAAAATGAACGTGAGAGTATGAGTATATACGATCGAGAAGATATGGAGGTGACGACATCAGAAAGTAAAATTGTACACGTTAAACAGGCTGTATCACTCACTGAGTCCGAGGAAAATCAACCATGGAAGATAATCGGAGAAAGAAAGAAACAAAGAAAGAAAGAAAGAAAATAAATACATTATTCTGTAGGAGTGCGTAAATATGTCATGCAAACATAACATTCCTACAGTACGGTAAGGTTCATTTCAACGAAGATTGTTCTGACGGAGACTGGGAGGCGCGATCAGTCTTAAGGGAAATAATGAATAGGAAGGGCGTTGTGACATTCACAGTCATGGAAAAGAAATCCATGGAAATCCATGGAAAAGAAATCATTTAACAAAATAAATGGTTTATACACGGTGGAATTAAGCTAGAACTGAGAAGAGGACTTGTGAAATATTTCCCAGAGAGGGTTCTTTAATACGGTTGTGAACAAGAACTCTGAAGACAGAGTTAAGATTCGCATCGAAGCTTTTGAAATGTGGGTTTGACGGAGAATGAAAGGAATACAGTGGATGAGTAGCGTGAAAAACGAGGAAGTAATTAAAATTGTCAAAGTGCACATAATTTTCTTGAATATTATTTTAAAGAGGAAAGCCAACTACATAGACCTTGTTACGAGACGGAAATTGTTTCTAACAATAGCTTTCGAAGGTACGGTAGACTGAGTAAAGGAGAAGGACGGAGAGGAATAACAATGGTGAACTAAGTGAAAAGTGGAGGATATCAGACGACCGAAGGCCAGGTTTGGGACAGGACACAGAACACCATATGATAATGGATGGGGGAAGGATTTTAAGGTGTTAATATGTTCGTAAGTTGCAAGTGTTGCTAAGCCTGATCTACAGGTATGTTGGTGAAATCATAAATATTAGGGGTTCTGGTAGCCCCTACACTTAATATCTCACAGCAGAAGCATTGTGCGGGCTTGATGATACGTGAGACTTGATGGCATTCTAATCTATTAATACCTAAAATAATGAACAACAACCACCTTATTATACCTGGCAAGCAAATAGGGTAAGTTGATTCTTTTGTATACATAGGGAGCACAACGGGAAACTCTGTCTGCGCAGAGGAAGATATCAAGGCTCGAACCCGGAAAACAAACACCTCATTCTGTTTGTAAAAGCAACAATATCTCACTAAAAAACAAGTTCTGTCTTTTCAATTCCAATGTGAAGTCCGTTCTCCTTTATTCTCCTTTAAGGCTGTGAATCATGGAAGATCACTAAACAAATCAGACACGAACGCCAGATGTTCGTAAATCGCTCTCTGAACTGAATTGAATTGAATTTATAGATGATTTACATGCCACTTAGGCTGAAAAGTACCTTTATGTAGCGTCTTCGTATAACACAATACTGGTTTATGAACACACTAACTACATTTTTATAATATTGGAACATTAAATTAAACACTAAGCTTAAAAGAATTTAAATACGGGTACTAAATCCAATAAAATTTTATCATAAATTATATAAGAAGTAAGAAGGTATACCATTAAGCTTATTTGTTAATTTAGACTACAAGAATCTAAAGAATAGAAAGCTAAAACAGAGAAACAATTTTCTTAGACACAAGAATGCCTGATCTCAGACCCTTGCGTACTCCTCCAGGAAGACAGATGTTAAGGACTGCTTCAGTTGGGTACAGTTAGTGTTATTTACGAAACGCTGAAGATTAAAGACGTTAAAGGTACGTGATGCAGTGCAGTCAAAGGACTTGTTAAATTTAGTGGTGCGATGAACGGGAATTTGAAGGGTAGTATTTGTAAACTCATTATCTCTGTTATGTACTGACTCCATAGGTTTAAATGCATTATACATCCAGGATGGTGTCTTCAGTTTGAGAATTTTGTGCGTAGCAACGGCTACTGAGATTTCCCGTCGTTCATGAAGTTTCAAACTTTGCAGCAGTATGTAACAAGGTGTTGTGCGTTCATCACGCCTGGCATTTGTCACGTAACGAACACATGTGTTTTGTGCCCTCTGTAGTTTTATGTTCAAAGTTTCGGATAAGTCGTTGTGTACGAGTGATCAATAGTTTGGGAATATACAATTCTGAACAAGTAGTTTTCGCATGAAAGGTGGTGTACATGACATGTTACGTTTCAAAATACACTGACTGACAGAGCAAATGCAACACCAAGAAGGAGTGGTCAGAACTTTATGCCAATTGCTGGGTAGACTGACGTCACTGAGGTATGCTCATGATGTGAAATGCGCCGCTGTGCTGCGCACGTAGCGAACGATAAATGGGACACGGCGTTGGCGAATGGCCCACTTCGTACCGTGATTTCTCAGCCGACAGTCATTGTAGAACGTGTTGTCGTGTGCCACAGGACACGTGTATAGCTAAGAATGCCAGGCCGCCGTCAACGGAGGCATTTCCAGCAGACAGACGACTTTACGAGGGGTATGGTGATCGGGCTGAGAAGGGCAGGTTGGTCGCTTCGTCAAATCGCAGCCGATACCCATAGGAATGTGTCCACGGTGCAGCGCCTGTGGCGAAGATGGTTGGCGCAGGGACATGTGGCACGTGCGAGGGGTCCAGGCGCAGCCCGAGTGACGTCAGCACGCGAGGATCGGCGCATCCGCCGCCAAGCGGTGGCAGCCCCGCACGCCACGTCAACCGCCATTCTTCAGCATGTGCAAGGCACCCTGGCTGTTCCAATATCGACCAGAACAATTTCCCGTCGATTGGTTGAAGGAGGCCTGCACTCCCGGCGTCCGCTCAGAAGACTACCATTGACTCCACAGCATAGACGTGCACGCCTGGCATGGTGCCGGGCTAGAGCGACTTGGATGAGGGAATGGCGGAACGTCGTGTTCTCCGATGAGTCACGCTTCTGTTCTGTCAGTGATAGTCACCGCAGACGAGTGTGGCGTCGGCGTGGAGAAAGGTCAAATCCGGCAGTAACTGTGGAGCGCCCTACCGCTAGACAACGCGGCATCATGGTTTGGGGCGCTATGACGTATGATTCCACGTCACCTCTAGTGCGTATCCAAGGCACGTTAAATGCCCACCGCTACGTGCAGCATGTGCTGCGGCCGGTGGCACTCCCGTACCTTCAGGGGCTGCCCAATGCTCTGTTTCAGCAGGATAATGCCCGCCCATACACTGCTCGCATTTCCCAACAGGCTCTACGAGGTGTACAGATGCTTCCGTGGCCAGCGTACTCTCCGGATCTCTCACCAATCGAACACGTGTGGGATCTCATTGGACGCCGTTTGCAAACTCTGCCCCAGCCTCGTACGGACGACCAACTGTGGCAAATGGTTGACAGAGAATGGAGAACCATCCCTCAGGACACCATCCGCACTCTTATTGACTCTGTACCTCGACGTGTTTCTGCGTGCATCGCCGCTCGCGGTGGTCCTACATCCTACTGAGTCGATGCCGTGCGCATTGTGTAACCTGCATATCGGTTTGAAATAAACATCAATTATTCTTCCGTGCCGACTCTGTTTTTTCCCCAACTTTCATCTCTTTCGAACCACTCCTCCTTGGTGTTGCATTTGCTCTGTCAGTCAGTGTATGTATGGACTGATGTGAGGACTGATCCTTGTGGTACGCCACACACAGTTTACTGATTTCCAGCTAGAGGATCGTCGTCAACAAACGTTACTCTTCTGTGGAGAATCATCAATATAAGATGACCTGAAGTGATCGTAAACGAAAACTTGTGGAAGGAAACCAGACAGAAACCCACTGATGTAGAAATCAGAAAAATAAAAGATGGGCAGGACATACATTAATTAAGAAAACAGGATGGAGTAGTTGAAAAGTCGGTCTTGGAATGGAACCGAATAGAAGAGAGGAAGCTTGGAAGACCTTGGAACACTTGGAGGCGAACTGTTAGAGAGAAACTGATTAGAATAGGGACAATATGGACGACATAAAGGACCTGCCTGCAGAACGTACTGAATGGAGAACTTTCCTGGATGCCCTTTGATCCTTGAAGAGAAATAGGAATTATATTAGACTAATGATGAATTAATGCACCAATGATCTCGAATTTCAGTATTTCACATTTATAACTTATTAGGTAATACGACGCCATGAATTGTACGATACTTATGTGTAGATAATGTGCTTTAGAATGCTCGCTATTGTAAGACTTGCCTACTAATATTGTACTCAGGCATACATCGCTTTCTTGCATCTCATGTCAGCTCGGCTCGACGACGAGTTCTAGCTCGGCGAGTAGGGCTAGCTGGGATGCGGGCTGTTAGCGCGCCAATATTTGTTGAATCGTATGGTGACCGCGCTGTTGGTGATAATCCAAAGTCAGTTGTGGCAAAACAATGGGCATGTCGTAGAAACAGACAAGCTTTAGCAATTCTTACGAGTGCTTTTTTCGAAATAAATCTCAGCTAGGAAAGACCAATCACCACTGAAGAAAGTAGTATAGTGCGAACCTCAATCGAGTTGTTTGCTAGTTATTCCCTGTGCCGTGTCTGGGCGAGTGGATGATACAATAGCCCCCTGACTCAGATCACTCGCCCAGTGATGTCATGCTCTCATCTAGCCTTCCGCTGTGAGCTTGCATTCGGGAGATAGTGGGTTCGAATCCCGCTGTCGGCAGCCGTGGAGATGGTTTTCCGTGGTTTCCCATTTTCACACCAGGCAAACCTTAATTAATGCCACGGCCGCTTCCTTCCTACTCCTGGGGTTTTCCTATCCCATCGTCGCCATGAGACCTATCTGTGTCGTTGCGACGTAAAGCCACTAGCAAAGAAAAGCTGGTCTTCGATAAGCTTCCGTAGAGCGTACAGCGTGATTATTCCTTGTAAAGCACTCTTGATCGCATTAGTGCATATCATGGCTCCTGAATTAAGTGTTGAATAGCGCATTTTTGTGGGTCGTTCATTTTTAAATATGCTATTTGCTTTACGTCCCACAAACTACTTTTACGGTTTTCAGAGACGCCGATATGTCGGAATTTTGTCCCGCAAGAGTTCTTTACTGTGCCAGTAAATCTACCGACGCGAGGCTGACGTATTTGAGAACCTTCAAATACCACTGGACTGAGAGAGAATCAAACCTGCCAAGTTGAGGTCAGAAGGCCAGCACCTCAACCGTCTGAGCCACTTAGTCCGGCTATTGATTTTTAAAATGCAAACTACACTACTTAGGTTTAAACGAATATTAATTAAACTATTTCCTATATTACTCAGATTGCACGTAAAAAGCCGGAGCTAAATTTATACTTGGCTGTAAATGCCTATTACATAAGATGTGAGGAAGATAAGAGTCGTAAGCATATTTATGGGGATTCCGGATATACATTGAAGAAGCAGTTGAAGTCAGCTGAACTTCAGCAGATTTGTTAGGTCATGAGCTTATTTTGAACAATCATACTGGAAGCGAATTGAACAATTCAATCGTTGTGCAAGCCAATCTCTTTTAGAGCCCAACACCAGCAGGTCTCAGGAGGATACTTGGGAAGTTTCAATAAAAATATTTGTATGGTTGGCGTTATCCTGAAATACCGTTTATAACGCTGGATTACAAAGATTCGGCAGCTTCAGGGAACTAGACTGAATGAGGTTAATACTTTCAGTTCAACAATAAAATATTTCGGTTATTTGTAGTTAGAACAATTAAGCTCAAAATTGCTGTCTGGAAATGCAAGTTCATTATTATGGACGCTATTGTTGTACCAATGGCGCTGAGTGCTGCATGGTTTCCCGGTGTTATTTTTGCAATGGGATATAAGATTATTCCGAATTATTTACTTTTAAATGTAATTGCAACTCGACGATTTTTTTTTACAAATGACCCAATTTTCAGCGCTATGCGGCTATGAAGAGTAAGAAAAGCGGAGGAAGTCCAAGACGACGGTGGTTAGACTCACATTTTAATGAGAAGAGGTGTGGAAGTAAAAACAACTGCAGATCCGTCTGCAACTAGTGGACTGTAGAGGTGTTAAGTAAATTCACAGAGGATTTCAGAAAGAGGCATATAGCCGACAGTTGGATGAATAATGTCGCTTTCGGTTTTCCACGGTCGGGGACGTGGATATGCTGAAGAGTAAAGACAATCATCTGCTATGTATATGAGGAAATGGCACGAGTTTACTTTAAACACATTCGACACAAGAAAGCAAAACACAATTACAGGTTACTTTTAAGTAAATAGAGTTTCATACGTTAAACTAATTTTATTTGTGATATATTTTTTAATACTTTAATGATCACTGTATGTACATACGTGTTAATATGAGGAAAGTTCCTCATTGGGGTAATCACGTACAGACTACAGATTTCTGCACTTGGTTATGAGGGTATTTAGGGGTTGTAGTAAGGATGTAAAGAAGAGGGCATATACGTCTGTGACAAGACCCCAACTATAGTTTTTTTTTGCTAGGGGCTTTACGTCGCACCGACACAGATAGGTCTTATGGCGACGATGGGATAGGAAAGGCCTGGGAGTTGGAAGGAAGCGGCCGTGGCCTTAATTAAGGTACAGCCCCAGCATTTGCCTGGTGTGAAAATAGGAAACCACGGAAAACCATCTTCAGGGCTCCCGATAGTGGGATTCGAACCTACTATCTCTCGGATGCAAGCTCACAGCTGTTCGCCCCTAACCGCACGGCCAACTCGCTCGGTAGTACAGCTGTTCGACGATGAAGTGTATCCAGTATTTCATATCACGCTGGTAGGTACGTAGGGTACTCATATTACTTTTCATGTTTGAATAATTTGTGATACTGTACATTATTCTAACTAAACAAACAAACAAACAAACAAACAAACAAACAAACAAACAAACAAACAAACAATCAAACAAAC